>NC_066319.1:36640192-36880871 GCF_022539315.1 Serinus canaria | reverse complement strand
TTTTTTGACTCTTCCTTCCACCAGCACTTCTCTCCTGGCTTCTGTTCATTTACTCTTATCAAATCAAGGAGCAGCTCTATGCTTATATGGCCATGCTATTTTTAAATCTTATATTTGTTAAATCCTGTTTGATAAATATGAGAACACCATTGGTTTTTTTTTGCCTGGTACAAATATCTGGATATCCATTTTGCCATCAGTAATAAGATTACCTTTGGGGGTGGTTTCTCTTACCCACCTGCAGGACTTCTACACTACTGGAATGATTGGACTTGATGGTCTTAGAGGTCTTTTTCAACCTAGATGATTCCATAATTCTGTTCTATATTTACTGCCAAAAACAGGGGTTGCTGTTTACTGTGAAGTGACTGCTTGCCACTAGGTGAGTCCCCTTTCTTTGATACCTACGTTAAATTTATAACTCTGTCTTAAAGCACACTGAAATTTGCCTGAGACACTTCTAGAAGCTTCGCTAGAGCTCAGTTTAGTTTGACCAACAGAATGGCTAATACTTGGATTTCTATTTACATATATCTTAGTGTGTGCTGCTCTGTGGTTTCCTTCATCAAAGTACTGCATTTAAAAACTGCATTCCCATCCTGTTTAGGTAGCTCTGATCTCAGTAGGTATTTAAGTTATTTTAATGTCAAGCTATTTTTTTTTCTGGAGTGGATTTCTAATTGTTGAATGGCCCATAAATTGTCTTAAGTAATGTTTATTTAGCAGTGAAGAAAATGGAGTAATTGTTAAATGGTGACTATCTGTGCCTGTGAGTTTGCCAAAGGAGAGAGGCAGAAGAGGCATAGGGGTGTGAAAGCTAGTACATGCCTTCAGGCAATTTTTGAGTCCAACTGTGTAGGTTTCAGATGGTCTTGGTTTTCATCTCTCAGTTTTCAGTAATTCCAGTAGGTTGAAATTGTTCTAGCCCAGATTGTTTTGCTCCTAGAAAAGTGAATGTACGAGTTGTGCTAGATATAATCAGCATGGGGAAGTGAAAAGTATCTGGAAATAGGAATTATTCATGCTGGTAGTCCCATTTTTACTTGATTAAATGGGTTGTGAAACTGGCAGGATGCAGCAAAGGGTTTCATGTGTTGTGGCAACAGGAGCTGGCAGGAGTGCTGCTCTGCTGTACTAAGGCTGCTTCTTACGCTCATCCTTGGCTCCTTGCAGGTGCCACATTCCCATCATTTGAGCAGAGGATATGTGGCCAAAGGGTGTGATCAAAGCCCTGAGCTAACATGAGGCCAAGCTCTGTCTGTGTATGTGTCCTTCTGGAGCTCAGTGTCAGGTGAGGATGGATGCAGCTGCAGGGTTGACAGACCTGAGGGGGGGCAGGGTTCTGCCAAGATGAACACAGGCTCTCTGTGTAAGATGCTAGTTGTTGTATACTCTTCACCTCACTAAATCTGGATTTGGAATTCCTCCAGCTGAATGCCTGTAAGGGTCTCCTGAGCAGATCTTTCATGCTAGTCTGTCTCATAACAGTGCCAGTGAGTCCTGACAGAGACTCCTTTAATTCCTCCCTGCACTGAGTGTAAAACTTTCCTGCAGAAGTTCAATAAATAGATATTTACCTAGGGGTTACTGAAAAGTCCCTCTCTGACACTGCTGGGAATTGGAGCATTTTGTGTAGTGTATCAACTTCTTTGCTCTCTCTGCAGGGATGCCCTTGTTTTAGAGGTCCTGGAGCATTCAGGCCTCCAGGTGGATCAGTCATCAGCCTGTTGAAGTTTCCATCAAGGCAGGGAGTTTGCTGACTGGTGTTGTCACACCTGTGTCCTTTTAATGGCCTTTGTAACAGCTTCAGAGTAAGTGAGTTGGGGCTGAATCATTTACTTTCCTTGTTCTGCTTCACAGAAGTTTTCCTTCAAATAGGTGTTTATCTAACTCACATATAAGGAGGAAGTTTCTTAAAGATTGGGTTTGTGTTGTGGCATGGAATTCAAGTTTATAAATATTTCAACAGACACTTATCTCCTTTGATGCTGTGCTGGTGAGTGTTGCAAAGTTGGCCTATGGCTGCTGTATGTGAAGCCTGAGGGAAGAAATCTTGTTTCTCAGGAAGGGTGAGAATGAAATTGGATGAGGTGTGACTCCAGGTAAATGGAATAACTTTTGGTAAGGAGAACACCAGTATAAAATGTTCATATAGATTAAGTCAAGACACGTAGGAGAAGCAGTGACATTTTTAAGGTGGTTTATGTCAAACTTCTGTAAAAATACACCATGGACCCAGGTATGTATGATAGCACCTTTGACTGTCAGTTGCTTGCTGTCTACCCTGGGCACAATTCATATGTATAAGTATGCCAGAGTGCTAGATCCTGTGGTAGCAAAAAAGGATGGCATGGTTCAATGTTATATGCATTTCTGAAACACTCTGTAATAGCATTAAGTGACCTGAAAGCCAGTCTGTGATATCTGTCATGATGCAGAATGTATTTTGGTAGCTTTCTCCCTCCAATGTTGTGCCTGGAGGTCCTACTGCTTAGTATTTTGTTGGTTCCATATGTAAATCAAAAGGCCAAAAAGTAAAATAGGAGCAGATATTTCCTGTCTCAAGGGGACAGAAAATCTTTCCACATTTGTCAAAATAACTGGATTGCAGATTATGTATCCTAGATAACTCTCTGGATAAGTTGTGAAATAGTATTTTTCAAATACTGACTTCCACTTCTATGGCTCCTTGGGAGTATGAATTGTTGTGGTAAGTTTGAGGAGCCTTTTTTGCTCTGAAAGGAAGTACAGCCAATGTAATGAAGCAGTTATTTGTAGTGAATGCTCTCTGCATGGCTGAAAAGCAGCAGTTTAAGGCTTGAAGTTTCAATTCACTTTTCTTTTTGAAGCTTGCTGGTTTGGCCTTTCACCCATGTACTGCGCTATTTCAGCTCTCAGGATGCTTTCAGAATCCAAGAACTTGCCAGTGTAGTAACTCTGCTTTCCTCCTTTGTGACACGACTTCAGACATTTCAGATTTAGTTTCAGTATTTGCATTTTGGCCTCTTCCGAAGGAATAAGCAGTGGTTCAGGTGTTCAGTTGGTGAAATTAGTTCATTCATTTCCACCTAAAGATTAAGTGGGAGTGAATGTCCCTGTTTCCCAAGAGCACGAGCTAATTCGGTCAATAGCCAGAGGGTTTGGCTAATAACTGAGCTTGTGGTGAACAGAAATAAGCTGTGGCAAGATGTCTTGGAGCTATGGAAACTATTAAGCCAAAATTGCTGTTAGGTTTTCCTGCTGGATCATCAAATTCCCCTCAACTGGAAACTGCAGCTCTTGAGACCCATCAGGAAAACTGTGAATTAAGATCTGTATTTACTGCATGGCTCTGATGCAGGATTTTGGGAAATGGAAAGTATTAGCATTCTATTCATTGCTACAGTAGGAAAACAATGAAAATATTCAGGCAAAGCATGAAAAAATAAGAGAAACTTGGTTTCAGTCATGGGTTTTCAGAAGTTAGTCAGGGATGATAAAAAAGTTCTTTAGCATATCAAAGTGAATGCTTGGCAGCTGTTGGTCTTGAACAATTGTGAATTTTCAGACAGTGCTGAAGATGCATCTGAGACCAGCACTTCCTTTGAAGGGTCTCAACTTCCTATGGCTGTTGGAAGAAACCAAATATTTGGTTTCAGTAGCACTAGTGCTTGTTCTGTGTGGGCCGAGCAAAGTCCCAATTCCCTGAGCTGTACTTTGCTGGCAGCAACACTTTGATGTTTCCTCAGAAGAGGTAAGGAAAAGTCTGCCTAAAACTCACTTTTGTTCCTGGCAGACATCAATGCAAATATCTGAGTATTTTACTTTCTGTCAAAAAATGTGGGCTGAATTGTCATCCCCCTAGAATAAATCAAGTCTGTATATGCTATCATAAAAAGAACTGCAGAAATGTTCAGTTTGTGGCACAAAGCCATGCAAAAAGTGCCTGAATCTTTCTTTTGCTTTAACAGCTCTCATTCCATACCACTTGTTCAAGATAAACTCCCCACTTTTTTGTTATTGACCAAAAGTCTATAGTTTGGTTTTCAAATATATGATTTGTTGCCAAGCTTCTCTATTTATCTTTCAGTCTTATTTTCTTCAGTTATGCAGTAAATATTTTATTACAACTGTCACTGAAAGTTTTCTGCTTTACCTTAGTCTTGGGTATCTGTGTGGAAGGACCCATGACAGATATTTTATGTAGTGTCTAGTACCCAGTGCATTATCCTGCATTGCCACGTGCTGGGGTTTGCTCATTTCAAAAAGCCCACCTCTCCATTTGACTGTAATTCACATTTTCTAATATGGATTTTAATTTTGTCATAAAGTCCTTCATTTCTCAGATATGCAGTTCACTTGGTTCCTCTTCACAGGTTTTTCTCTGTTCACCCCCATGTGAGGTGGAAAAGAGCAATAGCCTCAGAACATGGATGTGAGCTTGACTACCTGTTTTTGTAGTTATAAAGATAGTTCTGATTTAGCTTGTCTCAGGATGGGCTCCAAAACCACAACTATAATGAAGTCCAAATCTAATGCACCATAGAAAATACTTTAATTGCCTTTATCTAAAGCTTTCATCCTTCAGCTCCACACTGTTATCTCCTGGGGTTTTGTGATAACTGGCTTCCTATTCTCCCCTCCCCTGCCTCTCACTTATCTTGATTTAGAGAAACAATTTTTACCTTTATCTGTTCCGTAAAATTTTTTCTATCCATTGTCTAAATATACTTCTGTTTTCTTTTTAAGATAATGCCCTTAATACATAAACTACTTTTTTTTTTTTTTAATAATAATCTGATGTCTTGGAGTTTTATTCCTGCCACCATTGATTACATCAACTCCACCTTCACCTGTGTATATGTGCATGTATGTGCATCTGTTCTCACCTGCACAAGATGAGATTTATGTTGTAAATCAGCAGACCTACATGTCAGGTCTGGAGACAGGAGGGTCATTAGTTCAGAAGATTCAATTCTACAGCCTAAATGATGTAATGATTTCCATAAAGCTTTTGAAAATAATTATACAACTGTACTCTGATTTATTTTTCTTTCCTGAGCTAATGACCTTATTTAAGTGACTGTTCTGGTAAAACATGTATTGTAAGTAATGCAGATAAATAAGCCATTTCTAAGTGGGATGTGGGCTACTGGTCAGTTAATTTTTGAAGTTACAACATTTTGTTTACATTTGTTGGAATAACCTAGACCTAGGATATAATATAATTTTCCTCTCAAAGCTTTGACATTATGGAGCTGTGGGGACACTCTGTGTGCTGTATGTTTCCATTAGGCACACAGCAGGAATATTTTTATGTCAGTGTCTTTATTTTTAGGAGATGAGTAGAAGTAATAATAATGTGTGGAAGAAGGCCAGGTGACAAGAATAAAAGCCAGGGTCATGACAGAGTGTACTAGTTTGAAGCAGGAGCTAAACATAATGTTTGGGACTAAACCAGCCCTTTAACACTCCAGTAAGGAACAATGAACCCAATCAGAAAAGGACACATTTTCTGAGCCCCTCACCCCCAGCTGGCTCTTAGCTGACTTACCTGGATCATCAGTTTCAGAAAATGCATTTTAACTTGATGTAACTTTTTAACTTGCCTGTTTTCCAGGTTCCAAGCCAAACTGGAGAAAGATGTGTGGGACCCCAAGTTTTTTGCTCATCTAGGAATTTCTGGTTATTTGAATTTTCTGTTCTTTCTCCTTCCCCCTTAGAGAAAAGGCTCCTTCCTTTGGAGGGAAAACAATCCTGAGTGTAGGGGGATGAAGTGGTCAGACAGAAAAAAACTGTTGTGCTTCTGCATGGATAATTCCAAAGCCCATCTATGTTTCCAGCTAAAAAAAGAAAATAATGAACTGAGCTCACTTTCAGACTTTCCTTAACCATAATTTAGTGCTGACATGATTTCTTCCTTATTTCCAACCAGTAAAATGTCTCCTGTTGACTCTGTCCTCATCAATGATTTGTTTGGCTGCAGTTTGAAGATACTGAATTAGTAATTTTTCTTATACATGTATCCTTCCTTCTGAGCCTTTACATTTGCATTCATTCTTAAACAGTTTCTGCCTAATTAAATCAGACCTATTCAAACTCTGACAGCGAAGAACAAAGGTCAAAAAATGTCAGACACACTTAACAACCTCTATTAAACCTTGCTAAACTGAAGGTGCTCTTTCTTTCAGTCCGGAAATGGCATCTTAGATTGCAATAATTGATGTGACCTCCAAACACTTACCTATTATCAAGAATTCCACTGAGCAAAATAGGAAAGAATGGGATAAATGTGCTTAACAGAAGCTGCTCCTTAGCCCAAGTACCCATACAGCACTGGGAAGAGAAGTATTTTATCATGCTGTGCAGATTTGAATGTAAAGAGTGCTAGAAATGATCTCCATGAAATTTACCAAATCTTCTCTTGTATTTATTTTTAAGCTAGAGAGAGAAAGAAGAAAGCACCTTGCAGCATTCAGTCAACATATCAAAATTGTGTGTTTGGAAGGGTTTGGTACTCTGTGAGGGGCGTCAAGCTGCTTAGACCTGAAATGCAGCTAGTAGAAAACTCTAAGCCCTTATTTAATTTTACTTGGCATAGGCTGTCCTCTGTGTTAAAAATAGCAAGCTGGGCACATTGAAGGCTCTTTCATGGCTGCTTTCCTGGCAAGTCTGAGATTTGGGGTTCAAGTTGCTTTATAATTTTGCATTTAGATTATTTAGATCTTGCCTCTGGAAATGGTGCCCGTGCCCATAAAGAACACAGAAGAAGGAAAAGAGTCTTGTAGTGGCTGGAACTTGAGGACATACTTCAGCCAGGAATGAAGTAGACAACCTGATTCTCTTTCTTTTATCCTCCTTTTCCCAAGTCCTAAGGTATTTAGTGAGTTGGAGTAGAAGAGCATTTCCACCTGCTGCTCTGCTTCTCTGGCAGCTCCTATTGCTGGATGTCATGAGAAGCAGGAGAACTTGCAGCAGGGTCAGAATAAGTCTCTAAAAGCAAGTGAGGTGATCACCATGGATGTGTGAGCAGATGCTCCTGGGCCCAGCCAGCTGAAGTGAGAGCCCAAGAACTCCTCCTTCTTTTGAGAGCACAGGAGCTCATTTCATTTCCAAAACACACCCATAATAAACATTTTTTTCATTGTTTAAAATGTTAATGAATGTGATGAGAACATGGAAATGACATGAACAACACTGTGCTTGATGAGCTCTAGTCTGCAGAACAAGTTATGGTGTGAAGCTGATTAGAGGTTTAGAAGTGGAGACTTCTGTGACTTCTTTTTTTTTTCTCTCTTTTTTTTTTTAACTTGAATTTTACTAATAGACACTTTAACAGAGTTAGAATTCAATGATGTGAGCAATGAAAATCCAGAACGAAGATAATTTAGGCTTCAGAACACAGCAGAACAAATTTTTCTGGAACACTGAGTTGATTTTCAGATCTTTGAAGGCACAATTAGGCACTAAGGCAATACATTCTTTGTGATTCCCAAGACTATCAGGAAGAGCTAGAACAACACTAGTGAATTCAGGAAGAGCGGTGATAAATTTGTGTGGTCTGTGGTACTTTCATTAACACCCTCTTTGGTGTTTCTACTGGATGGCAATGATCTGGAGGAATCCCTGGGAATGGGTTAAATTATCCAGACACTGGAATCCTTTTCCACTTGAAGTAGTGACAGCAGAGAAAGGAAAGACTGAATACATCTAAAAACCTAGTTTTTAGCCCATACAGTCAGGTCAGTGATGTGTGAGAATGATTGGAGTAAAATAAAAATGTTTTCTGACAGGAAGGAATGGATTAGTTATGTGCAGAAGTAAATCAGCTGCATAGAAGTTGAGTATATGGTGAGAATCAGCTGTGTGGAAAGCAACACTCCCTAGATGACCTTTAGATCCTCATAGCTAAAGGTTCATCAGTTTGAAATTACTGTCTTGGATGAAAATGGCAAACTTAGTATGAGCCTTTGAAAATATAAGAGTATTTAAAAGTAGCTTTCTGAACACTTGGATAGAGGGCTGTTAGTAAAGAGAAAACCAGCTTGATAAAGGAGAAATAAAGCTGCCTCATCCAAGCATGTATAATAGCTATTGTTATTCAATACGGCTGAAAGGTTTTTCCTGCAGCTAATGGAAAATTCAGCTTCTAGGGTGTCACTAATTTTGATAGAGATTTCAGTGTCTTCAGTTGTCTCACACTGAAATGGGATGTGCAAATATTCTTTCATGGTCTCTTGTTTTCCTATGTGTTAAATCCAAAATTACTGACCCTTGGTGCCAGGACCATGTTGCTGATAGCTGCTTAAAAGGTTGCCTGTGAAAAACCTAATTTCTGTCTCGACTTCAGAGTCCCATCATGTAATTTAATGTGCTGTCCTCCTATCGACATCCCTGGCAAAAGTAATCATTCTGAGACTCTAGATTTTTTTGTTAAAAGCAAACAAAAGTCTAAACAAAATGCACACTACTTATTGCCTTTTCTATTCTTATTGTCCTGCATTTCATGTAACATTTTCTTATATTCCATTTGGTTATAAATAGAATTATAGGTGCCATGTAGTCGTAAGTGGCTAAGGCTCATTGGCATGGGTGACTTCCAACCTTGTGTTTACTGGTCCACTGAAATCAATACCATTTCAGAGGCATTGGGAACTTTATTACTCTTAATCTGGACATAAGTGTTCATCAGTTATGAAGGACAATAAAGTTCAAATATTTATTATAAGGTGTCAAAACATGAATGTTGTGGGGCGCTTAGAACCAGCATAACCTCTTTGAAGCCACTGGCCTGATTCTGAGTTTCATGGGGTGTGTATCTGGCTTATTAGCCAATACTTGCAAAGAGAGGGCTATGACAATCAACTTCTGACCCCTTTTTAATACTTCTGTTGGACCTCTGCACTCTGGAGAAGTGTGGGGTTTATTTTAAATTTTTGACTCAATTATCTTTTATTTGTGCACATCAGATACAGCATTAATATTAAATGCTAGTACTTCATGCATGCTGAGCACACTCTTAAATTATTGCATGCATTGTAAAGTTCAGTATTATTGAGAAGCTCTGCTCCACTTGCTTTTTTACTGATTCAAAAAGCAGAGCTATCTCAATCAAAAGCTCTTTCTTAAATTTGAAAAGGCTATGCACAAGATTCATCTTTCTCTGGAGCCTGGGGTGGGATTCCTGGAAGTGTTAGAGTTCGACCAGTTGTTTCTTAGTGACTTAAGAACAGAAACTGTGGGCAGCAGCATTTAGCTCTCAGCCTTTCCTATTCAAGAGTTTCATGCAAAGCCTCAGCTAAGACCATGGGTGTGGAGAGCCAGCATAGGTTTGATGTACTCTGGAGCACAATGACCAAAGCTTTAGCTGGACATGTAACTGCTAAGTGTAGGACAAAGAGGACTTGACTCCTGCTGAGTAGAGGGGCTCTACGTAGGGACAGCTGAGGGGGAGCCAGAGAAGCTCAAAATAATCAGAAGTGTCCCACGAACATCTTACCATGACCCTTCTTGCACAGCAAATATTGTGTCTGTCCCTGCTGCAGGGTGCTATGAGAAGTGGCAGAGTGTGACTTAATTGCCCCAGTTTTGTTGATATATTTTATTACCTGCTTTTAAACAAGACCTAATGGCTTTTCTGGATTTTCCACTACCTCTTTTTTAGTTTGCCTGCTTTTCTAGAGCTGGATGCAGAGCAGTTGTGTGTTTTACATGCTGCAGGGAACAGTGCTGCCATTGTTGCTCATTGGTAAACATTCCTGTCCATAATTCTCTTGATGACAGTTTTCTTTGTTAGGGGTCTGAATGAGGGGTAAACGTATTACAGCAGGTGAATGTAAACTTACCTTGTGATGTAAGAAGAATCTGGTATCCCTGTCAGCTGCAAGGATTATAAGGTCACCAAGGAGTGCTGCTTTCTTTGCTTCATCCTTCTGAAGTGCCAGGGACCTTGTGTTAAAGCAAAGTATGTTCTGCAGCTTGCATGAGTTGCATGCATTCACAAGTTTTTAAATGTGCTCTTAATCTGCACATTAAATATTAACGTTCCCCATAACTGAGTTACTGAGTTATTTTACTCCAGTTAATGTTGCACATCTCAACATTGCAAACTGGTTCTTTAAATGACTGCACTTTTATTGTCTTGTTATGCAAAGAAAAAGATAGCAAGCTTTGTTAGAGCCCCTGACTGTCTAGAAATCTGTGACTTGATGGGCTTGATATCCCAGATTTTCTTCAGACAGTTCTCATGCAATTCAAATAATTACATTGCCCAATAAAACCAGAGAGAAAAACAATTTTCAGAAACAACAATCTGAGTTGGCCAGAGGGTAACTGCTTTCATTACACACAGGGGAAACATGAAACCTGCTGGTATTCCAGGAAAAGAAAAGGATCAGAGTATTCTGTCATATACATGTAACACTGAGAAAACAAACCTGGCCTCTGTTAAGGCTCTCTTAAGTTTTCTTAGAGGTCAGCACAGAATTTTTTTTCTCCATAAATGTAATGAATGGGGCTCTACATAATCACAAAAAACCATTTAGTATTTGTCAGTATATTCTAGAGGCAAGGAGAGAAAACCTCTCAGTATTGAGGATAGTAAGGTATGGTTTTAGGATTAAACCTGTTCATCCTCTCTTCTGCTGGGATGAATGCAATCTGGTTGACTGCAAGGGAATTTGAGAGCTAGTGTTTCAGCTTTGGCACTGGAGTAAGACCTCGGTTGTCTACAGTCTAGAGCCAAAGTCACCTGGGTCTAGTTTGTTTGGAGACTTAACCTGATCTTGAAACAGGCCTCTCCAAAGTTTTGATTGTCATGGTGGGAGGCTTTTCTGCTGCAAGGCGGCAGCTGAGAAAAATGCCAGACTTCTTTGGAGCAGATCTAATACTGGCGAAGAGTTGATGGATTATTTGTGAATGGTAATGTTATGAAATCAGGAGGAATTATCCTTCATTGTCAGCATGATCATCATTGTGTCAGTGATTCTTCTTGGACATACCCCACATGGCTTGACTCTGACAACTGTACATAGGTGCAGTTCTTGCTTCAAGGACATTACATTTCTGCAATGACACTGTGCAGGTCTTGGGAGGTAAAAAGCTGTGTTTATGTGGCCATGTTTTCTTCTGTGGTCACTCTGTGCATAAAGTAGCTTCCTCTCTTCCTGACTGCTCCAAGTAGGAATGACATGTTCGCAACTGAAGACCATTAAGAATGAAAACCAGCAGAAGGACTTAGAATAATGAGGTTGGGGATGACATAATTGATGCAATGACAGAAGGAAATTACTTTGGTAGCTGGTGTGTCCAGCAGCATTGACAAGTGAGTGTAAAGTTACAATGACAATGTAGTTTTAATATCTTGACAACAGCTCAGGTAAGCTGGCCAAAAGAGGCATGCAGAAAGGAGTCCCTCAAAGTGGAAAAGGGAAGCAAAACATGTTTGCAGTTTGACTGGAATAATTCTTTCAGTTTCAGCTGACCCTGGAGGTAGAGTCAGAAAAGAGAGACAGATTGATAGAACCACTGCCATTGGAAAAGACCTCCAGGATGACAGAGACCAGCCTTTGCTCAAGCACCACCACACCAACTAAACCACGGCACTAAATGCCACATCCAGTCATTTCTTGAACCCTTGCAGGGAAGGTGACTCCACTGCTTCCTTGGGCAGCCCATTCCAATGCCTGTCCATCCCTCCAGTAAAGAAATTCTTCCTGATGTCCAGCCTGAACCACTCCTGTCACAGCAGGAGACCATTTCCTCTTGCTCTGTCTCTTGTTGTCTGGGTGTAGACCTGGCTACACCCTCCTTCAGGTACTTGTGGAGAGTGATAAGGTCCCCCCTGAGCCTCCTTTTCTCTAGGCTAAACAACCCCACATCTGCTCCTTACATGACTGACAAGAAGTGGGAATATACAGAGGGAGAAGTAGAAGTAGAAGTGAGGTACATTTGCAACTCCTTGAAATGCCTGGCACAATGGCAGCAGAGGGACTTGGACAGCAGAGTTAAAGGGAAGTATTTTGCAGAGGGGATGAGGCTGGACCTTCATTCCATAAACGGGGGAGACAGTCTGGGCCACCTAGATTGCACTGATGAGAAGACAAAAAGAGCCAGACATTCCATGTTTGAACTGCTGGACTCTCCCCTTCATTTTTAAAATGAAATTACAGGCATTGAACCCAGCAGCTGAAAAGCCTGCTGAATGGGTTTCTTTGTAGATAGAAGGAAAAATCTGTATTCTGATTAAAACCATTATATATGACAGCTTTGACAGAGGGTTCATGAAATCCCACGGAGCAACAACAGCCCACCTTCATTTTGTTACTACTAACTGCCCCACTCCTGGCCAGCCACTACACAAATCACTAAAAACCCCAAAAATCCCAAACAAAAAACTCCCTATAAGCATTTTCTACTAGGTGAACTTAGTGTAGAAAAACTTAGAAATATCACATTTGATTACCAGAAGGTGCTTATGCTGCCTGCAAGGAGAAAAGTGTGGAGGGAGCAATGTTGGGGCAGCACTGTGCTGGCCTTGGCAGGACTTATGCAGCTGCAGTGTCCCTGGAGCTCTGGGCTTTGTGGCTTTCTGAACCCTAACCCTAAGCCTAACCCTTGGTGGAGCAGAAAAATGGTCATGGAGGTAAGAGAGGCTGTCATCTTCTAATGCGCTCTTTGAGGCAGGATTGGATTTGCTGTAGATCAGCAGCCACCAGGCTGACAGTAATTCCACAGGATGTGGATGTTACAATGGTGAATTGCCACGTGCTTGGCACTCCTGGGCAGTGGAGTTGCCTGGAACAGAATCATCTTGTGGTTAGATGGTTGGTTTCCTCAGAAGGAAACGAAACAGAAGGTGAGAGTAACAGAAAACTGCCTGTGAAATGACCTCTGACAGTCTGCAGATTTCTGTGACATCCTTATGTTCCCACTGCACGATAGAGGGTGTAGTTTATAGCTGTTAATGTGGGCAGAACTATTGTTAAGGGTTTTAATTCTTGTTCTCTGACCCTGCAGGTGCTCTAGGTGCAGGTGTCTGTGTATTGTTTGTTTCCACTTTGGCCTAAGGAAATGCAGCTGTCATGCTCCTGGGGAGAGCTGGGGCAAGGGACTTGAGTGGTGGAGGAGCAGGAAGTCTCAGGTGTGGCAGGAGCTCAGCTGCAGTCCCTGGCTGGAGAGGGTCCAGAACACATGGAAGGCACTGCTTCCCTGCTATGTTTCTGGTCACCATGCACTGAGCACTCTCTCCTGCAGAATTTCTGCAAAACGTCTTAGGTAACAGAGGGGACTTCTACTTCTTGTTTCAGGCTCTTCTTGCAAGGTGAAGGGATTAAAGAATAACATGTCCAAGGTACTGCTATCCTTCCTTTAAATGTAAATCAAGGTGGTTAATGTATTTGCATAGAAGATGTCCATCTATCAAATCAGGCATCAAGGTGTTGATCAAGTGAAGCATTTTCTAGCAACGTGGCTTTGAGATTAAATAGATAATTATAGCTGACCTTCTGCAGGAAAAAAATGGCAATGCTTTCCAAGTTAGTGCCAAGTATTGGTTTCCTTTGAAGTATCAAGAAACAGCCTCAAGTTATTATAAAGATGATGAACTGGACTGGATAACAATTGTTCTGTGCATTCCTTCAGTTAGTCACCGGTAAGACTGTGAGGAAGCATTGATAATTTCCTATTACTTCTACTTTGCATGACCTGACAGTAACTGAGCAGCTCTCCTTAGGCTCCCCATCAGCTGGAGTCATAATCTGTGTGCTCCTTGGACAGGTAAGTCATGAAGAAGATACACCAAATCATGGTAATGACACTAACATTCAGTACTGATTTTTTGTTTTCTGTTGATTCACACATGCACTTTTGCACTGGAAATCCCAGCAGAAGAAAGTCCTTGGTGCAAAAAGATGATTTTAAAACCGAGTAACTCTCAGGTTTTACTTGAACTTGAAAAGAGAACTCTGGAAACCCTGGTGCCAGCAACTGGCTGGAAATACACTGGTCATGTGTTTCAGACAAGGGTGCAGTAGCTTTGAATCTTTGAATTAGGGACCACAGATAAGTCAAAGGAGATACTGAAAATTTCAATGGACTCAGTGTTTCCTTACCAGACTCCCTTAAGAAGAATATGCTATAAGCTATTGACCTGAGGCACCCTCTAGTATTTTAATAATAGGAACTCTAAGCAATATAAAAAAAGCCTTGTTTAATATTTTTAAATATTAGTCGTTCATCTTGGACATATATCCGATGTTATCTAAAATATTTACCTGAATAGCATGAATAATTTTGACTGGAAGGAAACTCCAGCACAGTAAATCCCTGTATATGAAACTTAGTGGATGATCTGACAGAGGAGAAAACCCACTTGCTTTCACTTCTGCACTGGGTGATTTTTCAAAAATTCTGTACATTCAAGGCAGCCAAATTCAGGTGAACACCTCTGTCAACACTTGGTCTTGGTCATCTTTTCTCTGATTCCATTATTTCCTGGGCTTAAACCCCAACAGTGTTTAAAGTGAAAAGGGCAGCTAGAGATGTCTGGTCAGTTATGAACAACAGGAGCCTATTATATGACCTGTCAAATGTAATGCCTGGCTAATTCTTTTTTTTTTTTTCCCCAAGGCTAGCTGGGAGCTTAAATGTCTCTTTTACTTTGTAAGTCATCTGTTGAAAAGAAGCCTTTCCTCACCAGGATAGAAATAGTTGTAGCTAACAGTCCAGATAAAGCAAAAGTCCTTTCACCCACTGTGTCATTATGTGTAGGTATGCTAAGAGGATGAATACACTATAAAAAGTCCACTTTTGTGGAACTCTGCATAATATTCTGCTTGAAGTCAAAATTCAGAGAAATGTGACAGGCTATAAAGTACAATTAAAACTGAGTACATCAGTAATAAGGAGCCACAAAGCATGCATAATCATGAGATAAATGACCTCAATGGACAGATGATGATGGCCAAGGAGAAGCCAAGGTCAATTATCAGAACTTCTAATTTTAGTGCTATAATTAATAATGAATATTTCAACAAAGAATGTTTAAAGAATAATTGTATTCTGGTATTAAAACCTGTTCAACATTAAACTTATGCAATTTATGCAAATGAATCTGATAAGAAGAGACAATTAAGGTTTATAATTAACAGATAAATACAAATGATCCAGTGATGAAGGTCTTGGTTTCTCCTCTGTCTTATGAGACAATGTAATTGATTTTTATAAATGCTAATTTATATGCACTGCTAACCATTAATACATTGAAGAGATCATTTATTAAATTAGAGATGAATAGTGGTGTATGCAAAGATAGTACCTGAGTTTTCAACATTCTAAAGATGAAAAGGAAGCAGAAAAAAAACCCAAAGCCTTGAATTATTTTCCTTGGGGTTTTTTTTTTTTTTTTTTCCACTAAACAACTTTTGACATGCCAAGTACAAGGTATAGGAAAAAAAGTTTAATGGAGACAAACAGTCTTTGTTCAGTAAGTCTTTACGTGACAGTAAGAGAGATTTTTGGCACGATGCTTGCCTTTTAACATTTGTTCTCATGGACTAGAAGTAATGTGCATTCTTACTTTGCTTTGCTGTGCTCTTTCTTTGTGTTCTTGTATGAGAAGATGGCACGTTCCCCCTGGAATGAAGCTGTTTTTAGCAGGGCAGGGGGAGTTTTTCAGGACAAGTGTGCTAACTTGGCATCCTCTCACAAACAGTCCCCTCCTTGTTTTCTGAGGTGTTACATTGACTCCGTGCTTTCTTAAGACTCTCTGACTTCTCCTCCTTTTAAAATGTATGATGGCATTTTGCCAGCCCCTGTACTTATAAGTACATGTAGTAAGTTTCTCTCCTTTCTTTCATTTAAATCTCTGTATTAGCAGGGATTCTGAACCAGTTATAAAATGGATGCATTTTGCATTATATTTTGTATCCACCTTCAGAACAGTAATGCAATTTGGCTTTGCAGGAGCAACTTCAAACAATAGCTACACTTAATTAAGTGTGGCTTTATCTTTGACAGCTCTTCCCTTCTCCTCTATTTTCCAAGGGTGAGGTTGTTGGCTGAATTGCAGCAAAGCAGGTGCTTGCAAGGCAGCTCCAGGAAAGTGGCTCCCAACGGCCCAAAGAAAGTCCTGAAGGGTCAAGGAAAGGGAAATGAAAAAAGCATGCTGTAGCAGATTTTATTACCTCTATGATTAGATTCCAAACAAAAACATAAGAGATCTTTGCAATATCTAAATATAATGACCGTCCATTTTAAAGCATTCTCAGTAATTTCCCCCCTGTTTTTCTCCTTACTTCTGACTGGTGTCCTTGGCATTGTAGTCTGTGCTGAATTGCACTCTGGAACTGGCTCAGGAAATCAGCACTACAGGAGCTTCAAAAAGTATGGACACTTTTGCAGGAATAGGCAAAATTTGCACCTACTGATGCAATCAGTGGAAAATCCATGGTCTTCCACTGGGGATGTGGTCTGCTGGGTTCAGCAGGGCTTCTTGATCTAAATCCGTGCAGAATTTGACTTAATAACACATGCACTCATTTTCTGCCCCCAGCAGCTGTGGTACAGCCCAGGGTATTCCACTGAACGCATACTGGCACTGTCACAGCCAGGTAAGGAAAAGCACACTTGTCTTCTCACACAGGTCATCTTCTAACACAGATTAGCTGGGGATATTCACCATAAATCAGAATTATTTCTCTGTTTCTAGATGTCAGTATGATGTGCTTCTCCCAGTTTCTGATTTCCTTGAGCAAAGAGCTCTGTTGACTGTGATAGTTCTACAGCATCTAGCATGACATAGGCACTACAGAATAAGTGTGTCTGATGTCAGTGGTGCATTGAAGAAATATCTGTTCTCTGATTGCTGGACAACAAACCCAAATGGTAAGGCAGAGTTTGTTTAGTCACTGCCCATTTCCCTCCCCTGGGAGTTCCATATTTTTCCATATTTTAGTCATATTTTAGCCCCTTCTGCAAAGTGTGGTGATGGCAAGCAGTAGCCACCCAAGCCTGTCACCAGCTCATCAAGTACATCAACAGTTGGAATAAAAGAATGGCAGGCTACTTTTACTATACCTTTTGCACTGTTTTTTAATCCTACATGGCCAAATATGTGGACAGAAAGTATGATTAGGAGGAAGAGATGTCAGACTTGGACTCACTTGAAGCTGTTTGGGCTTCCTAAATCCCCAGTGTGGCCAGAGCCAGCTGGAGCAAGTGTCAAATAGGGGAGGGCAGTGTCCCTGTGCTGGGCACTGGAGCAACCTGGCAGGTGGTGGGCTGCAGCCTTTTATGTTCTGCCAGGTTTTGGAATGGCTTTTTTTGCTGCTGCAGTGATTCAGCACTTTGTACTGAAACCCCCTTTCACTGGAAGTTGCAAATTGATTCTAGCAACAAGTGTCAGTAAAGGTCTAGAGAATAT
Organism: Serinus canaria; assembly: GCF_022539315.1. Classification (NCBI taxonomy): domain Eukaryota; kingdom Metazoa; phylum Chordata; class Aves; order Passeriformes; family Fringillidae; genus Serinus; species Serinus canaria. The sequence goes on along the minus strand of NC_066319.1, from coordinate 36,863,470 downwards.
TGTCTTGGGAATTTTGAGCATAAAGCCTTTTTTTATTTGTTTGTTTGTTTCCCAAGTCTTTAATGAGCCTTAGTATAGTTAATAGATTTGTAGCAAAAAACCTTGCTGCCTTTGATTCTGGAGATGAAAGTCCAGATATTTCTGAAACATTTAATTATATAACAGATGCTTCCCTTGTATTAAGATTCAAGAATGTGGCTTTGATTAAAAAAAAAAGGCAATTTCAGGACATATTTTCTGAATAACCTGCTATGTTTTCTATCCTTTCCTCTACTCCCCACAAAAGGTACTGGTTTTATACTTACCCATATTTGACTGTGATCCCTCTTACAAACAGCCTCTAGAGCTCATAGTCTCTTCTAGAGGCTGAGTACTCCCTGGAAACAATCAAGCAAAGAACAAACTGAGGTTCCTACCTGTCACCGACATGTTTTATGAAAAATCCTTTCCTTAGGATTTTTCCCCTCCTGAGAAGCTGAGAGGCCTCAGGAACAAACTGTAAACAATTCTTATCTGCTGCTGTGGAATGCAACAGGGGGAATCTGTGATTGGCCTCATCTGGCTGTTTCCAATTAAGGGCCAATCACAGATCACCTGTCTGGCCGGTCTCGGTCTGAGAGAAAACTTTGTTATTAATTCCTTTTCTATTCTTAGCTTAGCCTTGTAGTGAAATCCTTTCCTCTATTCTTTTAGTATAGTTTTAATATATTATCTATCATAAAATAATAAATCAATCTTCTGAAACATGGAGTCAACTTTCTCATCTCTTCCCTCATCCTGGGACCCTTGTGGACAATACCACACCTACCCTTCTCTAATGATACAGGCTGGAGCCAAAGTGAGGACATCTGCTCCATTTCTATTTTTATTGAAATCACATAGTAAGGACTGTTTTAAAAATTTTTATTTCAGGAAGATAATGCTATAGGATCAAGGCTTTTTATTTATCTGAACTGCTGTAGAGCAGTTATAGATATGATTATATGCCAATAGCCATAATGAAATCATTCTAATAATTTGGAAGACATTTCCTGAACTTGTTGAATTCTTACATATATTTTGCACTTAGCAGTCCTTTACATGTTTTGTCATAGATTTTAGTTTTAGTAGATGGGAATTAAAATTAGAGGTATTTAGATGTGGAAAATATTGGCATTTTGGAATTTGTCATGTTATGTAAAAGTAATATTTCAGAAATTTCCTGGGAAGTTGGAAATTGATTTAAATATTTTTGGAAAAGTTGTGCTTGAAATTCTCTGAGTGTGCTGGCAATTATTCATGTCATTTCAGTTTTATAGTTTACATAATCCATTTGGATAAAACATCCTGCTTTCTTCATTTCAGCCACCAGGAGACACTTGCTGTACAGAAGCGATAAGGTATTTTAGTTAATGTAAAGGAAAAGCTGACCAGAACAATTTGAGGAATCAAGTACAGCTGACAGCACTGAAATTGTTATAATGGGCTGTATTTTAGCCACCAAGTAAGCTGGAGGGAACCTGCAGAGGTCACTTAAGTCTGACACGCTGCTCAAAGCAGGACTAACATCATGAGTAGCTCAAATTGCTCAGCCTGCACTGATCAAGCACAAACACCTATGCAGAGGGAGATCCCACAGCCTCACCAGGCAGCCCTTTCCAACGTGTTACTACTTCTATTGATGTTCTTCCCACCCTTATCCCCCACTGGTATTTCTCTTGTTGCAGCTGGTGACCTTTGCCTCGAGTCTGTTGCTGTGCAGCTCTGTGGAGCAATTGACTCTGTCTGCTTGAGCTGCTGCAGGTAATGGAAGCAGCTAGAGTGCTGCTTTAGCATGCCAGGAAGAAATGTCAGATGCTAGTCCTTGACTGCAACCAACAGGAGGGCTTCCCCAGGGTAACATTTTGAATGAAAATTTCCATTTCCAAAACAATCTTGACTTTTAAATTCTATTTAAAAAAAAATTATGAGATGGAGTCTCAGCATTCCTGAATTTTCCCCTGAATGAAAAAGAAAAGCTTTTAACATTTTTGAAAACTACTTGTCCCCATGTCTGAAGATCCCCAGTATTTTTCAGGTTAGGTGTGGACTCTTTTCTGCTAAGGATGGTTAATGAGTGTGGGGCAGCTCTTTTAATTCTTCTTCATCTTCCTACCAAGGGTCTGAAGCCCCAGTACAGAGCCAGACCAGCCCTACTGGGACCAGAGCAGGATGGTTATGCCCTGCCAGAGCAGTGCTTGGCCACACAACTCCTCCAGTTGTCAGCCAGGGCTAGGGAGCTGGATGCAGCCCCAGTTAATGCAGCTGTAATGTTCCTGGCAGCTGGGCCAGTCTCTGTGTGTGGCAGTGTGCTGGAGCCTGCACGTGGCTCCCTTTCGCAGGGAGAAGGGCTGCTTGTGAAATGGGGACACCTGAAACTCTGTCAGAAGCTCTGTGTTCTGCTTTTTGGGGCTTCAGCTTTCTGGGGGGAAGAGTCTGCAACTTCAGGACAGCACAGCAGGGCTGGAGCCAGCTGGCAATGCTGTAGAATGGTGATTTCCCTCCCAGATTCCTGTCCCAGAGCCAGGAATTGCTTTTTCCTGCCCAGTTGGTGGCTGGGCTTTATTCCTTTACTAATTTCTCTACCAGCAATGGTCATGCTGCTCCTCTGCTCGTGCTAGGGACATGTGTGAGGAAACACACCCATGTGAAAGTGTTGGACTGCTCTCTTGCAGGGCACTGGGGCTGACTGTGAGGGACTGGCATTGATGGGGGGTAGGAGCTCCCAGCCTGGACCAGAAGCTGCAGGGGACAGTTAGAGAGGGGAAAAACATAAAGTTGTTACCCAAGAGATGACTTTTTCTCAAACAGACTTTGAAGAAAGCTTTGTTGGTGTTTTCTTCAGCTGGTCTTTGCTGGGTTTTCTTCAGTTCTTCTGGTGAACTTTCAGAAGGTCTTTTGCTTTCTCAATGACAGCCAGGTGTTGCAAGCTACCTATTTAAAAAGTAATACTGAGAGAGATTCCCTGTGTGGCACAGAAAAGGGAAAATAATGCTACTTACAGGCAATAGCACTTTTCACAGTGAATGCTTCACTCTGGTTGGGGGGGAATCTTCAAAGCATGTTTATATTTGTGTTTCTGTCTAAGCATTGTGGTTTTGCCTGCAAAGAGATTTTGTTCTCTTTTTGGCACGAATGCAGCAGTTTATTCAGCTTCAAGCAATTTTGCTGAGCTGCAGCACAGGTTTGACTGACTCTGTGCTCCTGCAGCACAGCTGTAAATCACTGTGAGATGCTACTGAAGGCACGTCAGCCACGCAGAGGGCAAGTTCTGCATGGAGGGGGGAGAGGAGTTCTCTTTGATCAGTCTGGCTCCAAAACCTGAACGTGGCTTCAGCTGGGAGGCCACAGCCATGTGAAGGTGGAAGCTCAAATTCCTCCTTCCAGAGGATTGCTCTTGTAGCTGCTTCATGAATGTTCAGTTGTTAAAAATTTTACCTGCTACAGCACTGCATAATTTGGGATTTGACTGGAGATCCTAAGTGTCCTGTTAATTTATGTACCAGCAAGCACAGTGCTGTTATGTTAAAATCAGAATGAAAACATGAATGGAAACATGAACCCTTGAGATCAGCATGAATCAGATGGGCAATAAAAAGAGAATTTGATTTGTTCCAAGAGATTTTGTGAATTGGACTACATCTGGCACTGATGATATAATCCAATACCTTATTAGTTTTTTCAGTGAATTAAATAGCCAGTTTTAAAGAAACTACTGTCTAAAGAGGAAATACTGCTCTTAACAGAGACTGATACCTAAGTGAACTAATTAGTAACTTAGTAAAGATTGGACATGATGTCTTTTTGTATTTAGCAGGGGAGAGAAGTAAGGCCAAATTCTCATATCATCTTCATCTCATTTACAACACTTTGTCTCAAGATTGCAGGCAGCTCTTGCATGGGATGGCTGTTCACTGTTTGCTGTCAGCCAGTCAAAATGCAGGTGTATTTATTTATTTATTGATTTATCATCTTTTATCAGGAAAGAAACATCACAGGGAGGAGGCAGAACTTTTGACAACTACTTGAACCCAAGGCCTCCTAAATTTCAAAACCTAACATACTGAAGAACCTGGTTTTCCTTCTCTCTCCTACAATTAAATAACCAGCAGAGATGCAGAAACATCCATCAGGAAGTTTGTAGCTCCTGGCATATGGCACTGTTATTCTCCATATTGTCTTTCAAACAATTGGCCCTGGCAAGGGACCAGGAGAAATGGTAAGGACAGAAGATGTGAAAGTGCAATTTTGTACTTGTGTGAAGAAACTGGAAGAAAATGTCAAACAAAGCTGACATTCAAATATAGTTGTCTGTTAAACAAGTTGGACTAGTTTGTGTTTAGAGGCAGGTCCCTTCCCCTCTGTTCCAGCCCCACCTTCCTGCTGTGATATGCAGGTCTCCAAATCCTCAACCCTGTGCCATGCTCTTATACAGGCACTTTCTCTGCCCTAGCACTTAATGCCTTAAAATGACTGACCTCTGCACATTCTGTTCCCAGTTTCCACAAGATGTGCATTCCTTAGTGATGTGTCTGTTTGGTTGGGGTTTTTTCCTTGGTGTGCAACCTACTGACTTTTTTGCTGGTTGGTTTTAATTGGGTTGTTTGATAGCCAGGACTATTTAGCTTCAAGTACTTGAGCAGATGATTGGATTCTTTAAAGGTTAAAGAATCCTATTTGTTCCCTTCCACAATAGATTTGAATCTTTTCTTATATAACCAAGAAATTGTTTTCTAAGAAGCAATCTGTGGAAAGCATTATTAATACTCACCAGGTGTGAAGCATGAGGAGACAGCTTTGTTCTTTTAGATATATGTAGATGCTTAAATGATTTTTATCACAAAGGAAAGCATCAGTACTGGCCTTTAAATTTTCAGTTGTTGTTTTAGAATGCCTAAGAGAAATAAAAACAAGACAAGGAAATCTTTTGTGGGAAAAGTTAGAGACCTCTCTTAATTTTGGCTCAGCACTTTTCAAAAGTTCTTTCCATCAAGGAATTAACTGCTTGCTTTAACATCCCCTGCAATTCTTTTTGGACTTTTCAGGAGGGGAGATAGTGAGCTTAAGGAGTGGTGTTAGGCCACTAACAGGCTTGATGCTGATGTCTGTAGCAGTGTGTGTTTTGCATATTCTGCAGTCTTGGAAGTGTGCTGAGCTCCTGAAGGGATCCAACATACATATTCTTTGTGTGTTTCTCTCCAGGAGCTCAAGGCTGAAGCAGGCATTTAGGAGGAACCAGAAGACAAGCATCTGAAGCTCATCAGACAGCCAAGCTGTGATATTTTAATATATGAAAAGGAAATAAAATTAAAGATTGGTGAAAAATATTTCCTTTTTAGCAAAGTATTCTGCTCCATTAGAGTAAAGGGAGTGGCTGTTTATTTTGCAGTTCTGCTTTTTTCCCCCCTTAAAAGTGCTTTGTGCACAGGGCTCTCACTTGAGGGTAATCTTTATCATAACTCATTAGCTCTTATCTAAAATCAAACTACTGTACTTGATGTTACATGTGTAATGCCCTGTTTTTAATATTGTAACGTGGTTTCATTGGTCTAAAGAGCTGGAGAGCAGGAAAGAGGAGATGGTGAGAACAGAGCTGTGTGAGTGCCTCCACACACATGCAGAGGGAGAAGCCAAGTCAAAAATGGGCTTTTTAATGTCTTCTTATTGCCTATGCCACGTAGGGATCAGTCCTGGAGCCTGCTGTGATTATTTATTTATTGAAAAAGAAACACACTGGAAGACAAGACTGTAAATGGGCTGGAGCCATGCTTGGATGTGGAAGAAATTTTGGAAGCCAAATCTGACTTTGCTATTAATTCACGCAGAACTCAGCTTTGTTTGCTGAATTGTTTGCTTGAATGCTTGCAGGCCTGGTTGTGTGTAGGTACAGGCTTCAGGTCTCTCTGTTCAGTCTCTGGGAACTGCCAGTTTTCTCAAGGATTTCCATAATGAAGGGTTTTTACTGGAAAAGTGTGCAAACTGCATGAAATTGCTGAGATTCGTTTTTCTCTGGTGCCAAACAGCACAATGACACATTTCACATATTAGAATATGGCTTAAAAAGCTATGTCTCATTAATGAGATTGTAATGGCAGTGTTTTTCTGGTTTAGGACAGAAAAATAATAAAAAAATCAAGTGAGGATACAGTATTAAGAGTCAATAGAAGGAATACCTTTTGAAAAAAAATGTCTGTTTAAAAGCTGCCCATAGAATTCCAAATACTACCCACTATATAATATGTTGTTTAACAAGAAGCAGAGCTCTAAAGCATTCTGACAAGCAGAAACAATTCCTTCCCTATGCATTATGTGCAGCAGATCTGAATTCTAGCTTGAGGAAAACCACCCCAAGTGGTCTGGAAAGCCAGAACTTTGGCCTGCATTGCAGCTGGGAGGCACATGAAGATGTGATAATATTTACACAGAATGTTATTCAGTAGCTAGTTATGTGAAATGTATTAAACAGCACTCCAGTCCTTCTTACCTGTTTCTGGAATGTAAGTTTAAAGCTGAGATCTGCAGGAGAAGAGCAGCACCTGTGGTGGGATTTTGGTGCTAAAGTCTTGGTTTGGGTCTCAGACTGAAAAGCCATTTTCCTGTGTTCTCTTTACAAAGCCTGGGAAGTGTTGTCTTCCATGAAGCATCAAATCTGCTGAGCTAACTGTTGGAAGGTGCATAGTGGGTAAATCTTACATTATTCTTGTGTGTTCTGTAGGGGTGTTAGCACTGTTTGCCATGAGTTGTTCATCCAGTCAGTGCTGCTGTTTGACCTGTTTTCTTCTGCTGGGTTGCTGAGAGAGGTTCAGAACAAATGGCTACACAATGGATAGGGGAAACAAATCTGTTCAGCCACTCCTGTAAATGCTCAAGAGTTCAGCTAGATAATACTCTAAGTTTTAATTCAAATGGACTGCTATATGCTGGTTCCCTGAGCACTACTTGTACAAATTTTATCTGTCTTGGTAATAAAACAGACAGTAAAATGGGTGTTCTGCTTGCTAAATTGCTGCAGCTGCTGCTGTAACAAGTGAATTGCAGCAGGTACATGCAATGGTGTGTGCTGGCATGGCTACCCAAGCTTTAGAACTCTCTCAGACACAGAGGCAAGGTGACAGGGAGCCAGTGGTTTCACCCACCTCTGCGGACTCTACATCAAGTGCCAGATACACTCTTGTTATCTAAAATAGAAGTACAGCAATGTAATTAAAAGGGTTAGGGTTATTGAAATTTGGCACTGAAATAATCCAGCTTGGGAAACCTTGATTTACCCCTCCATATACATATTTTTAAATAGAATCTGTACAGTGCCATGCTTCTCATGGGAGGCTTGGAAATGTCATCCTCCACCTTTGTGCTGCAAAAGCTCAATGTTAGAAACAAATCAGGGCAAGGCAAAGAAGACCAGGATGGAATTCCTAACATAGGCAAATTGTTTAAGTCAAGATTCCTGCTAGCTGTGAATATTTTGATGCTTAATTGTCCAGCCAGAGATCTGCAGTCTTGCTAACAGCAGTTGGGTTGTAGAACAAGCAGCACTTTGACATTTTCTCTCTTTCCCATTCTGCAAAGAGTGAAGTGAGTTAAATTAGATTAGACTTTTTTTTTTGTGTATGTGAAAGTTTATTCTCTGAAACCTAATGTCTTGGTCATTACAGATTGAGGATGGAATTGCCAAATTGTATTTTTTTTTTTCAGCAGGAAAAAGGAGGGGGGATGTTGTGTAGTTTTTGGGTTTGTGGCTTGATACCTAGCAGCCTCTCCCCACTGTCCCTCTCACACTTTGTTACTTGATGAAGTAACAAAGTAATTCTCTGTACATGAAAGCAGAACAGCCCCTGCTTCCCTTGCTTTCAGCTGGAGTACTCTACACCTGTGGAGCCCTGACGTGCAGGAATTCCAGGATGCAGTGATTCTCCAATGCTTAGTGAATGCCTCTCACAGTGAGCCTTCACAGCTCTTCCTCAGTTTCCCTACCCATAAAATGCAGATAAGGTGGAAGAGATTTTTTTGACAGCTTTGAACAGAAAGCACTCATAACTGGCAGTGTTTCCTACCTTTATTTTTTTTTTCCTACTGACCGAATAAGAGGGACTTGTTTTTGAACCTGTTACCTGACTTTTTTTCCAGGAATTTTTACTCTTCTCAGCCATTTTAGCCTGAGCGTGGAAGAGACAGGTATAACGACCTGGCTAAAGTACTTTCATAACCATATGAGAAATAATGTTGAAAATTATTAAAATTAAGGACACACATTGTATACCCAGCTGCCAGGTCAAGGCCAGAGCTACAGGAAACTTTAACATAAATATTAATATAGCAGGCACTTTAATTAGCTGTGCCCTTCAATCACTTGTTATTTGCCCCCTTGGTCTCCATCTTGAGCCTTCATAGAATAGGATGACCCCTACTTGTCAAGTTGGATTTCATTCAATTTATCTAATTACTTTTGGGACCCTTTTAATACATGCTCCACAGAGTGCTAAGATTGCCCAGCTCTGTCTCTGTTCCTGGACTCAAGCATATAATACAGGATGCAAAATGCACATCAGAACTCCTGCTTAAGATATGCACAGCCTGCTTTAAACTGCACTCCTTATTAGTGATTCCTTGCTTCCAATCAGCTGAAATAGCTGGGAGCAACTGTTCTTCATTTTTCTCATGTTAATGCTTTGCCTTTTTATATCTGTCTTTTTCCCTTCAAGGCTGGTTTTGCTCCAAAGTTAATGGAAGGAGAACTGAAAAAACTGTCTGAGAGCATACCATGGAAGTGTAACCTTTAGGGAGGTGTTGGTACTGGTGTAAAACCACTTTTGTAGGTTTTGCCACATGGCAGTGGCTCCCCCATGATGAGCTGCAGCCACAGTCACATTGGTGGTCTCTTCCAGCTGGTCTCAAGCAGCAGTGCACATTTCAGCTTAAAAGAAAAAGAATGGGTTTTTTTCTTATCTGTTGCACAGATTCCTTAGGAATAATACACAGACCTCAAATTTGACCTTCTGCAAATTGTGTGCTGAGTCTGATCGCCTATGAAGTAAAGTACTAGGGCCTTATGTACCCTTCAGATTTAAACCACCTTTTTCTGATTCTGTCCTGAATAAAAATTGATTGGAATCATATGCTGAGTTTTAACAAGCAGCATCCAAACACACCTGACTTTAATATGCAGTTGACAGACCCACATTTTACTATTTTCTAATCTTCCTCCTTACAAGGTTACAGCTGTTTTTGAGACAAGCCTAGTGTGAGAGGGAGAGGCAGACAGAGTGGCAAGGTAAGTGAGTCAGATTTACCACAAGGATTAAAAAAAATAAGCATTGAAAGCAAGGGTAGTGTCTTGTGATACTCTGCATTTATTTTTTTCTTTTAATCCAAAACCTCTTGTTTCTAAAAATAACAAGTATTGGAAAGAGAACAATTTGCTTGCTATGAGGGGAAATGGGCCAGCTGCTCAACAGGACACAGCAATTCTAAACAGTCCTAATCAGGAGGGGAAGCAGAATGTGCTACTCAGTTGAAGTTCAAGGGCAATTTATAGAGGCAGAAAATAGTATCTATTACTCCAGACAGAACATGACTAAATTAAAAGGGATTATATCTTGAGTGTGTGAAAAAAAAAAAAAAAACAACACCTCAATAGAATTACTGGCACCTCGTAGTTACTGGCTGGAAACCCAAAGGTTTTGTTCTGGATCATTTTACATTTATTGTCTTAAATTGTAAATTTGGAGGGATCAGCTGCATTGGGCAATATCCTTGGGATGCTGGGTTTGCTTGGGCAAATGAAACCTGGGGAGGTTTCTGCAACCCATTACAATTATGCAATTAGTAAGGCTGGATGTCTTCACCTCTCTGGGCATTTTGATTCCAGTAAGAGTTTTTACTGTAATTAAGAGGAAACAGCAACATTTTAATATGTTTGTGGGTCCCTTCCTATCCAAAACTTTTGGGTTTTGGCTCCTTTCCCTCTTTTCTCCCAATCCCCCACCCCACACACTCACAGAGCAGAGCCCCACATCTCAGCACTTATTTTCTTGGCAGCTTTGGAAAGTGGTTGAACGTGCAGAAACTGAAATCCAAAGGGTACAAATTCCTGCAATGAGGCACAGAAATTTACAAAATGTACTAACTGTAATCTTAGTAATCTCAGGCAACAAAGACATGCTCTCTCAAACATGGTATTAGTTAAGGTTTCTTTTGATACTTTATATTACTTTATTGCATTTTCTAATGTGTTAGTTGAATGGAAGAAACAGAGCAGCGCCTAGGAATAAACTGTCTTCACCAGTCTTTTCAGTTTCTATTTAGGCACAATGTGTTTCTGCTGTGAAGATGCTATTTTATTTTTGTGATATTTATGCCTGTTTCCTAAGTATGAGTATTTTGCACAGAGCATATTTAAATGTATGCATATTTATTAAGACATGTCAACATTTTATCAAGTAGTTTTGATATTACTTTCTGCATTCAGACAGTCCTGGGCTTTCTAAGGGCAAAAAGAGGAGGTGGGAGTAGAAGCATTATTATTGTGTGCTCTTGATGGATGGATGATGGTTGGCATCTGAAATTTCTTGAGATATTTAAAAACAAAGTAAAGATGGTCAAATGTTCTTTTTAACAAAAGAATGGTTTCCCAAGGATCTGGTTAACTCCCCTACCATACCCTGTTTAGTGTGGAGAAGTGTTGCCCTTTTTAGAACTCAACAGAGAGCTTCTTTCTCTCAAAGAACCTAAAAATATTGCTATGTTGTCTTATGGTGTTTTCTGAGCTTCTGTTTTGTCCTCTGTGAGTCAGTGCCTCCTCTCCTGGCTTCACTCTTGCTTTACTGTGGTGTGAGTGTCTCCAAGTGGAAGGTGCTGTCAGCTCAGTTAACAGGGAAGATCACAGAATACAGACTTGTCATCTGAAAGATGAAGGGTACAAAGAAGTGTCTGAATTGATCACTGAGGCAGAATTTCCATGCCACCTGTTTTATATTTGCAAGTGTTAATTTTCAGCCAAAATCTGAAAATATTTTTGAGAGATGGAAACTGAATGTCCAAATGCCCAATGATAGACTCATTTATGCTCCTACCAGAGCAGGAGTGAAACCTTCAGACCTTACTGAGAGACAGGTTTGGTAGGGGCTGATTCAGTTATTTTGGAGGAGCTGAGTCAGGCTCTTAATTAAAAGCATTGAGAGACTTTTTGGTGCTAAGGAGACTGGTTTCCTGCAAAGAGCTTGCAGTTATACTCCAAATGTACCCTGCACAAAGGCGTGTTTTGCTTTTACTTCAACGCTGCCAGTCAAACCATCACATTCCAGTCACAAACAGTTTCAAAACTGTCCATCCTTCCCTGCCATTTCATGGAGTGCTGCTAATACGATGGAATGGGCACGAGAAGACTTCCCTGTGCCAATTTGAACAAAAAAGGTTTTGGCTGCCTTTCAGACTGGAAATAGCAGGTGCTTACATTTTTAACCACAGCATGAGCGGGAGCTCACGTCCGCACGCACACACAGAGCGCGCCTGCTCTGACGTGCGGATGCGGGGCTGCAGGCTCCTTGTTGACAGCAGGGTCACATTCGACACTGGCTGTCTGATTGAACAAAAGTAGGCTACAGCATGGCAAACAAGTTGTGCTCTGGGTTTCTGATCTATCAGCAGCCTTGCCAAAATGCCAGCTAGCTGAAAAGGAGATTGCATTGTTTCTAATGAAACATGCTGTGCTCACTTGTCTAGTGTGTGCTTTAGGAAGCAAATGCAACTGGTCCCCTCTCATTTGCACAGTTCCTTGGTTGCTGCTGCCTCCTGTTCCTCACACATTAAACAACTGCACTAGATCTTTCCCAGCAGCTTTATGTATAGTTTAATATTTACATGGGGAAATAACTTCTCTGTCTTACAGATAAGATGCGCTGATTTCTGTGCAATTTGTGGTTACAGAAAAGCTATGCTTTTGGGAAGAGAGAAATCTAAAAAGAAGCATTGTGTCCTGCTAAGTAGCCTCATTATTATCTTAAAAACATTTCCTTGCACGCATAGAAATAAATCTGTGTGTATGGGCTTAATGTTGTAAGATTCTTGAGTAGTATAGGATGTGTACAGAAGGTTATTGCTGGAATTGTTTTTGTTGTTGCCTAATTGCAAATGAAATAGTGGCACTTCCTGCCACCATAATGTACAACTCCCTGCCAAGAGACCTTTTGTAGACCAAAACTCTTTTGCTTAGTACAGTAAATGAGAATCTTGTTGCTTGAAATGATTCTTATTTAACTGTGGAGTATATCAGCATAAAAAAGGCATGATGGGATCTCCCAGTGGCCTCCAGGCTCAGCTGACTCATTTTCAAACACTAAAAATTCTAGATGGAGAAGTAGATAAGGAGAAAGCATTCATGAACAGTAGATGATAGCAAAAGATCTTGCAAGCAGGGTCTGTCCCTGTGTGTGCTGAACAAATGATGCTTGTGGGGGATGGCCAACAATGAGTAAGGAAGGACAGCAAGAACTTTCAGAAGTTTAGTAACCCTGATTGATGTGGAAATCTTGGATGAGCTGAGTCTATCTAATCTAGAGAAATGAGTAGCAGCCTTAAGGTAGATCCAACATGGTAGGAGTGCAGAGGAGAAGGACCTGCACATCTCCCTGCCTGTTGCAGCAGTGTGGCTAAAACACAGCAAGGGGGTCTTATACAAGATAAGGATTAAAGATATTTTTAAAGCTATGTATAGTCAAGTATTGGAATGGATTCTGTGCAGTCCCTGTCGCTGAAGGTTTTACACTTTTAGAGTCCCTTAGAGAAATGGGTTGATTATTCTGGAGGAAAGAGTGGGGACTAAGCTTCCTCTTGAGAAGCTCCTGGTTGTGAGCAGGGGTGTGATTTATACCTGGTGTTCATGTGACTGCCACAACTGGTGCTACCACAGCAGAAGGATCAAAGTCAATTTGCTGTCCCAGTTGTACCACAGATGTGTTTCCAAGTCAAAGAGCATCTCTAACACTTTGCTTCAGAAGAATTACAAATACTGCTCAAAGTGACAGATGGTAGGTTCCTAGAGGTGACTGCAGCAAGATCAATTTCTGTCTTTAGTGGGGAGGCTTTAACAGTTGCAAACAAATCAATTCCTAGTAAACATTAGTGATGTGGAAAATGTACATATTCAGGGGTCACCTTTCAGAATTGTTTTCCTCTGGCAGATGGGGATCTTTTTAGGAAACCTTCTAGTGCCTAACTAAATTCACAGTGACAGGAAAATGCAACACTCTTCTGGCTATTTACTTTACTGATGGTGGCTTTGGCTGATGCTCTTGAAGAATCTTCCTGTGATTTGTTATAGGACCAGGTAGACCTTATCAGGATAATTGCAAAGCAGTTATTTTGTTAAATTATAGTGTTATTTTGTTAAATGAAGCATATTCTTCAGGAGTGTATTGGTTTTAATAAGGCTGGAGAGATGAAAACTTTGACTTTTTCTAGTGCTTTATGGTTAAGTTATGAAGTCACTGGTCTGCCATGATACCATTTTTTGGGAATGAGCTGCTGACACATGAAGTTGGCTTGACAACTTCACAGGTCAGTCTCCTAAGCAAATATATTCCTCTGTGGTTTTATTCTGGGTGAAAAAGACATCAAAATACTTTGTTTCTGCAAAAGGCTGTCAGCTGTGGTTGGGGTTTTTTTTTTGTTTTTTTCTTTTTTTTTTTCCATGGAAGAGAGGGGTGGAAAAGAAAATACCTTGAAAGTTACTGCAAAAGAGAGTGAAATTTTTAATTTAGCAGCTTGTGAAGTACCTGAGGTGCTTGGTGCTTTCCCATGACACTGTATTGCACTGCTCTTTATGCTTAGTTTCTGTGTTTCTTTGTCCTTTTACTTTACCCAGGTGTGAACAGAGATGGTGTTTTAACCTTCAGGTTTGTGCAAGGCATATAAAGTTACTGTGATGCTTTTCCTGGGTTGCAAGTCAGATAGACTCTCCTGACTGACAACTATATATAATGTAAATTATCACTTTGCCGTAGGGAGAAGCTGATCATCCCTTTTATTCCTCTAGTAATTTATATTAGGCTGTTGGCCTATCTTAAACCCAGATCTTAACCTTTTTCTGCACTCTCCCCTTTCTACCCTCTAATCCCTAATTTTCTATTACTGTTCTTGGATTATAAATAGAGTAAGGATCCTCTATTTATTCAGTAGGTGTGGGGACCCACTGGTTTACAGCATAGTTATATCAGCTTCCACATTGCAACTTGGATAAAAGCACGTGGGGATGGGAATAGGATCATCCCTGATGGGACTAGGTTGGATCCCTGTCCATCCTCCCCTCCCACATGTGATTTATGCACTGGGCTGTCAGAGTACCTGCTCCTAATGCTCCAATAGCTGGACTGAATTGTAGTCTGGGCTACATACTCCACAAAATATTTAATAACACGTCATAGATTCCTGTTTAATTAGGATAAATATTTTAATGCAATTTTTTTTCTGTCTTTATCTGAGGGTTAGTCAGTGGCTGTGTGGTTGGGATGTATTTGGCACCTGACACAGCTCAACAGCATATCAGAAACTGGAGGTGAGAAGCAGTAGCAATCATGCCAGTCTTTGGCACGACTTTCTAAACTCCCTCTCAAGCAAGGGTTTAGGGCATTACCTTTCCACCTGCACCAGGCAGAAAACAATCTGCTTCTTACCTTTATTCCCTGCTGATCTTGGTTTAAGCTGTGGCTTTTTGGGAAAACAGAACCTTCTTCACAATGTAGAATGACCAGACATTATATATTATACTCTGTGTGTGTGCAAGTAAAACTATTCAAGTGTGTTGTAACTTGGAATTCTGAATAGTATTCCTTCCTTAATGTGTTTAGAGAGCTTATGTTTCACACTGTGCTGTAGTGTGCTGCCACACTAGAAGAAGGGTTTTATTATTTATTGAATTTCTTCCTGAATAAACATAAACATCCAACAAAGGAAGTATTACTGTACAGATAGGCAAGTGATGTTAATAATAAATATACTGACGGCAGATCACCATTCAGGTCACTATTTTGCTGTTATTTTTTTCCTGATTTCAGGAATAAAAGATTATTTCAAGAAGCTTTAATAATAATTTTCTTTATTTCTTTCTCTTATCGCATAGGGCTAGTCTACACACAAGTTGATACCAAGAGCATTGAAAGTATTTTGGTGTCAAGTCTGCTCATAGATTGGTCTTTCCACTTTGCTTTGAAGTGTTGCCTATCCCAAGAAAATCACTACTGATGGCCTGTGAGCAATGTTGCAGTTGAGCTGGTAATGAACATAACTTGTTTGCAAGTGTCAACCAGGATACAGCATCTTTTACTCCTTGCAGGAATTGTGGCTGAATTACAGTTAAATACAGAGATTTCTTAGTGCAGACTTTACAAGCTTTGTTTTCTAACTGCACACATTTGAGGGTGCTCAGCTTTTCCCAGGAGTGTTGCCTTCTGCTTCCTCTCGTGTTGTTTGAGAAGCGTGATGGTCTCCAGAGCCCTTGGGTCTTTCCAGTGCTACACCAGGCAGGCTGGGATGGGAGACTGGTGATGATCCTGGCTCAACAGGGGGACATCCCACAGCTGATAAGGACCATGTTCCCTTGAGACTGCGTGCACGTTGTTCAGGTGATCCATTTTCTAAGGTTGCTCTGGCAACCCAGGTATGCACGAACAAAAACTATGGTTATTTCTTGTTGGACATATTTGGTTGCCTTGGTAACAAGAGAATAATTCATCTGAAATGCAACTGGATAGGATAATTGATATATTTTGAGGAATGCCTACAGGCAATAATAGGGATTTGTCTGCCACCAATGGTTCCAGACTTCAGAAAAAATAAGGTTAGGCTCTGAAACAGGAACAAGTGTGTTTTCTATGAGTCTGGATGTAAAGGTAATACTGTTCTTCCTCATGCCTCTGAGGGATCCTTGATGGACTTTTCTGTGACTTTAGTGCAGATCAAACTGCATCTATGATTTCTTTTGAATATTTATTTTATACAATCCAAAGAGTTTAGAAAACCTATGAAGTAATGAGCTCCCACTATTGTTTTGTTTCTTTGTTCTGTGAATGAAATGCCTTGCAGCAACCTTGGAGGCTCCTGTACAGGAAATTCATATTGACAGTGATGACCCATTATTACAGATCCTAATGACTGACTGCCAGGCCTTAAAGGCATTAAAGCCCCTGGCTGCTAACCTGGCTCACTGTACTCAGTCTTCGTGGAAAATTTATGAATCCTGATCATCCAGTATTTGATGTTTACTTGAACAGCCTCGTGTTTTCAACACCTTGCTAAGTGTCTTCCAGCCCCTGTGCAGGACACAGTAAGACCTACTCCCCAGTGAATGGGAGGTTAACATCTCATCCCTGTTCATCTCCTTCTGCACAAAGGCTGACAGGAAGGGGTGTAAGAATGGCATGGGAAAACAGATGGGAAGAGTGCCTGTGGGAAGACTGAGCAGATGACCCTGGGGTCCTGAGACTTGCTGGGTACATGCTGGAGCACAGCTCTATCTGACTTCATAGCTGGTTGATTTTCTTCTTGTAACACTAACCTTTCCAGAGGGATGGTTTTCCTGCTAAGCTGTTCTGCCCCAGGCTTTTTTCTCTCACTTGACTCAAGAGTCTGTCCTCCCATGACTGGTGTCTTGTCTTCTCCCAGTAACTTCTTCTGCTCCCAAACAAGATATAAAGCTGACAACTAACTTAAACAAGGAATGTTCAGCCTGGCTTTAAGGCTGCTTGTGTGAATTCATCAGAAGCTTGACAGTTTAATAGCATTTCTGGAACTTAATCTCAATTTTCACTGACATTTTATTAATTTCACCTTTTTCATTCTGGATATAGGATCTGATACCAAGAAAGCTCTCTATTTATTCAAAACTAGTTCTGAATCAAGTAGAGCTCAGAAAGATATCTGTTTTCCTGGAAAGGAAAACTATAACTCTTAAAGTTTCCCAGGAATATATATTCCAGCAGCGACAGATCACAAGGTCAGTACGATTAGAAAAAGGAAGTATTTACTTTATTATAGCAAGGCACCAAATGGTGCATGCTTTCACTTTGAGGACCCTAGAAGAAAATGTTTTCAGAAAAAAAAAGTTAGAGCCCTAATGAAAGTAGAAATACTTTTCATTCCCTCAGGACACTGTTTATTGTGTTTGTATACAATCCATCAGAGCAGTAAATGGAGTCAATAAATAAGGTAGTTGTCTGACATACTTCAGGATTTTGTGCTAAGGGAAATATGGTTCTCTTTCTAGCACAAGACAAGATCTTTCTTTAGCCACAGACAAGGACAGTCTGAATGGATAATGTCTGTACTTGAATCCTTATAATGACATTTGCAACTGGTCAGCCATTGAAAATCCTTCTAAATTTATCTGTGCTGTGCTGTAAACTACATGAGCCTGCAAACTTTTGACTCTAAGAATTCACAAGTAACTGTTGAAGCCGTGCAAATAGGTATTATTCATTCCTTTTTCAAGGAAAATGTTCAGTTCGCCCTGGTTGAACAATTATGAGTATTAACTCCATAAAACTTCTTTTTATTACAAAAGTAATAAAAAGAAGTATCCCAATTAAGGAATTCTAATACTGATGCAGAAGATGATGGTATGTTAGCTCTTGTTAACCTCTCTATTATTGTATCTGATCTATAGCAATCTTTTTATCCTGCAATAAATTAGCATCTTAGACTTCAATTTTCCTGCAGAAAAAAAATTGCTTTTTTTTAGTTGAGATAATCTCAGCCTAAAAATACTCAAGGTTTTCCTTGTTTTTTTTGGCCATAGGCAATCTCTATGGAAGTTTACCTTGACTATATGCATGGGAATGAAAACTGGGGCATCTTATCATACAGAAATCATACCCTGAGAAATGAGATCATGCTTGTCTCTTGAGTAAAGCTGAAAAGTATTGTTCTTCCTCCTCCTTTGGCAATTTCAGAAGAGTTCCTGACATCCAAACAGCTGTCCAGCTGCCACAGGGCAGAATCATTTAAAGGTCATTAGCACTAGCCCAAGTTTCAGTTATATCTTGGAAAACGTTTGACACACTGTCGCAGACTATGTTATGGTCTCCTTCACTAGGGGTTTGATAATTTTTAATTTGTAAATGGACAATTTTAACACTACTTGCAGCTAAATCTTTCTCTAAAAGGGTGTGTAACTGATAATACTGGGGTGTGTGGTATACTAACAACATAGTTGTTATTTTGTCATTATCTTCCCCATCCAGTATATTTGAGAAAGATAACAAATTTCTCTAACAGCCTCTTACATAGTATGGAGTTTCCTGGGAAGTTGGTAAGGCTAAAGCTTACAGAAACTTACAGCTTCTTCAAAGATGAATAGTAAAACAGTTATTTTGAAGTTTGGTTGTACTGTCTGCCTTTCTTATCTCTCACAGTGGAAAAAGCCCCTGACACTCTATGGGGATTCTCTTCAAAGAAAGTGGAACATGATCCACACATGAAATTGTAGCCTTCATTGAATTATTAAAAGTCGGCTGCTTTCTGGCAGCAGGGTCAGAAATCTTCAGTCCTACTCCATATTTTACCTTTCTAGGCTTTCTGTCTCTTATTACAAAATCTGCAGCTAACAAAATTCAGTGCAGTCTCTGAAAGGACTCCTGAGCACTGTTATCGTTTTCTTTGATTGCCTTGGAGATGTTGTAAAAGGAGAAACAGGACAAAATTTAAAAAATTACTAAAACAAAGTCAAAGGTGACGATTTGAAATGAGAAACTCCTTGACTCTTTTCCAAACACCTTTCAGTGTTTCCATCTCCCCTCTAGAGTTTCCCACTCTGCAGAAGCTGTACATTTCTTTAGGATCAAGAGAACGGTGGCCAGTATTTCATGGGAACTACTTTCTGTGCATTAGAGATAGAAGGAATTCACTTGCCCTACAAGGATCTTTTCTACAACACTGCAGAGCAAGAACTGTAGAAAACATCCTGCCTGTGGTTTGCCTACTTCTGGAAGGTCAGCTCTGTTTAAAAAGAATATACAGCGTGATGAAATGACAGCTGTACTAACCTTATAATTAGGAATGTTGCTCTGGAGGGGAACTTCTGAATCACTGGAAGTGCTATAGCCAGTCAGCCAGGTCACGTAAACTCTTCCAACAGCTGATTGAGTTCTGTTTTAATCTAGCTTTTCTTTGTAGTTTTTTATTCCTGCTGAAAGGCTGTGCTGGGGCCTTTCTGCTTTCAAGGCTAGAGGGGTGATCCTCTATCACAGCTGGCTTCTTGTGTGTTGTTTTGAAATTTAGTGCTAGTTGATTCAGCTTGGTTTTATGCTAATTTTTTTTTTCATGGCTTCTTTTCCTTTGCTTTTTTTCTCTTTTCCCCCTGCTGCCTAACTGTTTTATAGACAGTGTACCTCTCAGCCACCAAGCTGTTGGGTAAAAAAGTAATCTCTCAGGCAAAATGTGTGCTGTTCCATAGGGTATCTGCTGTGTATTTCCCTTCTCTGTTCAAGCTGGGGAACTAGTTGCAGAATGTCTTTCCTTTACCTCTCATCTGGGTTGCCTTCCCATGGAAACTGAGGCATAAGGGAGAAAGAGGGCAGCAAGGTCTAATGTGGCCTTGTCCTCACGTGGAACTGAGACATAAAGGGAAAGACCTCACAAGCTGGAGACATGAAGCATGCTTTGAGGTCCTGCAGTACAGTTCAGCTTGATTTTTATTTTTTTTTAACAGCTTGAATGATAAGGGAATGGTGAAACTACTGTATAGCCTTGGCTCTGTCTGGAGTTCATGTTCTTCAGACACAGAATGGATCACCTAGACATCACTAGTGCTTTGTAAGTGATTTTAATAATGTTTGAATCTCTCCAAAAATCTTGCCTAATAGAATCCTCATCTACAATCTGACTCTTTCACATCTGAATTTTCTTGGTTGTTTTCATCATTGTTCAGGAGCCTCCATCCATCTCAGGCTTTCTCCTTCTTTGGTTCTTAGCAATAGATACATTTATAGCAAGACCTATGTGTAGCCTTGTGCTTGGTATAAATGACATTTTCATCCCACATGTCTCACTCCAGCTTTTAACACACTTCAACTTTTTTTCACTGATCTTCCTCTGTATTGGAACCCTTATGTTCTGAGGCAATAGCAAATTTTAATGCTGCAAATGCATTTTGCACCATATCCTATTTTGTTTTTTTAAATAAGAATCAAACGTATTCTAGGAAAAAGTAATGAGATTTTACCTGTTAATTACCCTTCATCTACAGGATTCTTTTGCTGTAATCTTCCCTTTAGCCAGTTATTCTCCTAATTTATAATCTAATATTGTATTAATCTCTAGTTTCTGACTAAATGGTTTCTCTCTGATGCCACATCATTAAGTATTTTTACCAATGTCCACCTAGATTGAATCAGCTGCCTCTCCTTGGTCTTAATAATTATTTACTTTCATGTTTAGTCTTGCTTGTTCTACCTTTAATAAACCTGTGCAGCATTTCTTTCCACTTACCTCCATGTCTTTAATTATTCTTTCCATCAAAGTTTGCTCTAAAAAATTGTGTACAGTTGTGGTCAGACTAATGATCCTCTCCTGTGTTTCTTCCTCTTTGCTGTCCTCTGGCTGTATGACCTCTTGGAAGATTTGACAACGAATTCTGTGGAGCAGACCTGCAACTTCTCAAGCTATTTCTTTTGGAGGCTGGGATGTAACCCAGTATTTTTCAAGTTGGAATGTGTGGAGACCTTCAGCCTCTTTCTGCTCTAACATAGTACTTGTGGTTCCTATTTTTGTTCTGCTTAGCCATTCTTCCTGTGCATCCCCACTCAATATTTCCAACATACATGAGTTAACTGACATAAAAGCACTTGGGTTTTGGTCTAAACTGTAATTGTCTTTAATCTCTATCCTACTCCTCCACAATTTCAGTTCCCATCTGTACTTTATTTTTATTTACCTTTTGGAATGTCTCTGCACGTTCTAATTCTGTTTGACTACCAATAAAATTGCTAGCAGAATTATTGCCATCAGGTTTTGACATTGGTAATTTTCAGATTTTACCTCTTAAAATGTCTGTCAAAAGAAAAAAACATGGCATCAAAACAGCACTTGTTTATTTCTGGTCAAAAAGATACCACATCAGATCACTGAGTTTTGTCTTCTTGGATGTTGTGTTGGAAGAGTGTGGTGGTTTTGGTTTGCCAGTTTGAGATTTCCCAGCTAATGCACCAATTCAGGGCTGGCTAATCACCAGTGCACTCTCTTGAATGATTTTAATTTTTGACATGGGTTCTCACAGGGGTGTGTTAGCTTTTTCTTTGCATTACTTTTGTGAGTGCCTCCCATGCAAAACTACTACAAAGTGGTAATATGTTGAGTGTTTCCCTTCCCTTCCCTGAAGTTTTGGAGAATTCTTTGCATTAGCTCATAGGTATTTTCAGAGTGTTCTCATGCATTTTGTTGAGGGGATAGAGAGGAGGAAAATGTAATACACAGGATTTGGAGTGGGGGGGCGGGGTTGATGTGTGGGGGGGTGTGTTCTTTGCCTGCTATCAATTGTGGCACAAATCACAAGCCTATAAACAATTAGAAAAAAAAGTTAGTCAACTTCCTTGGTAGATTTTTGCTATATGTTCTGGTTCACTATATATTCAATATTCAAATTATTTTCAAGGTAACTGTATCTTGATTTTTAATGCAAAACCAACTAAGAAAAGGAGAAAAAATAATGATTATTTTCCTATATCACAGCCAAAGCAAGCTTGCCAGACTAGTCATTGTTTGAGGTGGAGGGAACAGGAGGAAGGAAGACGTGACAGTTTTGAGGTTGCAGTTCTTTGTTTTACATCTATTACCTAAGAACAAAGGCTGGTCTTGGTTGAGCTTGAGTTAATTTTCATCACAGTAGGCGGTGTGGGGCTGTGCTTTGGATTTGTTCTGGAACCAGTGTTGGTAGTTCAGGAATGTTTTTGTTACAGCTGAACATTCCTTACACAGAGTCAAGGCCTTTTCTGCTTTTCACCCCACCCCACAGTGAGAAGGGTGGGGATGCACAAAAGGTTGGAAGGGGATGCAGCTGGGAGAGCTGAACCCAGGGGTATTCCATAGAATATGGCACCATGCTTGGCCATAGGGCTGTGGGGGTGAGGTTGTCTGGAGACCACTGCT
This sequence comes from Serinus canaria, assembly GCF_022539315.1. Lineage (NCBI taxonomy): Eukaryota > Metazoa > Chordata > Aves > Passeriformes > Fringillidae > Serinus > Serinus canaria. The sequence goes on along the minus strand of NC_066319.1, from coordinate 36,841,318 downwards.
CAGGGACTGGGTGCACACTGGTTGGTGGTAAGCGGTTGTTTTCATTTGCATCACTTGTCTGTCTTGGGTTTTACTTCTTTCTCTTGTTATTTCCTTTTTTTTTTTTGACAACTTGAATTATTAAAAAAATTATTTTAATTATTAAACTGGTTTTATCATAATCCGTGAGTGGATTAAACTGGTTTTATCATAATTCCCTTCCCCCTGTCCCACTGGGGGAGCAGCTGTATGGTTGGAACATGTCAGCCCTTGGCACAGTCCAGAGGGACCCGTGAAGACACAGGAGGAAAAAGAAGCAATCCCTACCCAAGGACCTCGGGAATGATTGAGGAAAGATTTCTTGAGTAATGTCTTTAAAAGCAGTTTTCAGAGAGATAGACACACACACACACACACACACATATTGGTGTGGTGCATAAATTATCACAAAGGCTTTATTTCTGCAAAAGGGCAGGTTTTAATTTACATCAATAACAGTCAAAATACTCAGCCAAAAAGGAGCTGAAGTGGGGTTTTGAGCCATGGCTGGGGTGTGGGGAGCCCCAGGAGCTGGGCAGGGACAGTCAAGCTTGTTACGGTCTCAGGGCTGTTAGGGACATTGAGCCTGCTTGTGTGACCATCCTAAGCATGCTTGTTTGGCTGTAGCATTTGGACAGATACTGTATATTTGAAATATAAAGTAAAATTGGGTCAATTCAGTCCTATAAATGTAATTTATGTAGTTTAACCATCAGGATTTGGTGTAGTTTCCTGACCTCAGAATGCTATAGCATTAAGACTCATCTAGGTTCAGAAACTCCCAGGCAAAGACTCTGATCTGTGGTAAAAGCTATTAACAATTTAAATGAAATGTAATCAGGATTTGGACAAAATGTCATGGGAGTATCAGTGAGACAGAAGCCACAATTACAGAAGCCTGTATTTAATGTTGTAAGGGACTTACAAATATGTTATTCTAAAACTGAACATAAGAGCCATATAGTTCAAACAAAATTATTTTCCTAGCTTATAAGGATCCAAAATTTTATGAAATTCAGATCTATCTTATTACAGTTTTTGATCTTTCAAGAAAAAAGTGAAGAGAATGAGAATTCTTTTGCTTCCTCTTGATACGTTTTATCTTGCTTGGCTTTGAGTTAAAACTGTGACATTCAATTAGGTGCCGAAAATGTAGTCGTTGATTTGACACAGAAAGAAAAAAATGTGAATAATTTCCCATAGAAATACAATTTCTGCAGGATTTCAAGTCCCCACTTTATACTATAAAACAGTCTTTTTTCTTTTTTCCCTCCCCTGTAAAGATTTTGATGGGAAAATTCCCATATTAATACCTGTAAATATAGGTATTAAGCTGAGCCAGAGGAGGGAGCCTCTAATTGTTCTATGAACACAATGAACACCTGTTGAGAATAGCAGCAAAGTGAGAAACTTTTCAATTAAAGAAAAAAGCAAGCAATCAGAGGCCTTTGTTGATTCCTATAGCTTTTAATGAAAAAGCCCTCCATCTAAGCCCATTTATTGTAGTTATCTTTTTCAGTGACTCAGTGCCATGTCTTCCTGAAATCCAATCCATGAAATTCTTGCAGCTGGTGCTGCAAATGCTGCCTACACTGCCAAAAAACTCTTCCTGTCTCCAGACCCCGGCCTCCCTCCTTCCCCTGCCACAGCAGGGTAGTGCTGGTCCTTTTCAGCTCAGGTTTGCTTTGCTTCTCCCCTACTTTTGTCTTCCTTTCCACCCTTTTCCTTCTCCAGTCTTGTCCTGGTCTCCGCTCCTGTTGCCTGCTTTGCCTGGCAGCAGGTCGGGGTGGAGAGCCTGGCAGTGGGTGCTGTTCAAGGCGCAGCAGTGAGAGGGAGGCAGTGTTTTTATCAGCCCAGATAAACAGGCATGGAAGCAACCCACAGCAGGATTGTGGAGGTGTGGGTCAGTTCACTCTGCTTTGAGGAGTGCAGACACGGTGTACTCCTCACATCCTGAAAATGACTAATCTATAGCTGATGAGCAGGCACTGTTGATTTCTCCTTGAGGCTTTACCCAGTCTCCCTATGATTTCTCCTTGAGGCTTTACCCAGTCTCCCTATGTGCTGCTAAAAACAAGATTTAGCAAAATGTTACTTGAAATTACAAACGTTGGAGTAACTCAGAATGTGTGTATACTTTCTGCCTACTGTAGCATTCTGAATCTTCAAATTGCAACACCTACTCAACCCCCCATCATGTTTTTCATCTTCCTGAGTCTGGGTACACAAAACAATATAAAACACAAAAGTCAGAAATGTCTGAAATCAGATTGCCTGTAGGTTTGAAATTGTTATCTCTGTATATGGCTTGCAGTGGTTAAATGCTTAAAACCCCTCTATTTCTTGTTCTGTTAAACAAACCACTCATAATTGTCTGACCATATATAATCATGACTCACAAACCTTCTGCACACTGGCTGAAAGGGCTCCTTCAGTCCTTCCTCACCACCACATGAATGACTTCCAGGAAGAATGAGCAATTAGAGATTAAGCTAAAGGGTTAAGACACTTAGATTCAAAGCTGTAATGGTATTATTAAGGGGCTGGCATTGGAGGGGGATTATAATCTTTACCAGTGAAAGCTGTTTCTTGCCTTCATTTTGCTCTACAGTTCCCACCTAATGAGTTGTTTCAATAGCAATTTGTATTTGATTACTGCCTGTGGGTATGGCCAAAGCCTTAGCATGCAGTGAAATTTTGTGCAAAGATTCCCTCCATCTGCTCCTGAACACTTTCCATTTTCTGTTTGCCAGGAAATATTTACTAGAGTTTCTTCTTGCATGTGAGAGACACATGACAGAAAAAGCTCATCCCAAAACTTCCAGAGGAAGTATTCATTTAACACTTGTTCATTTTGAGATTACAGGTGCCTGTTTAAGTTCCACCACATGTGGCTTTAGCTTCCTTTACTTTATTTGTTTTAAGGGGTACATCCAAGATCTAATGTTCAAATCGAGATCTTGGATCTTTCCAGAAATTGCAGCTCAATGTTTTACTTTATTCCATTGCTGAAACAAAATATTGTTTTCCTGAGTAACATGTGAACAAGAACCCTAAGGATAAGATATCTAATTGATAGCTTTAAAAGTATGCAGTACAACTAAGTGGCAGTTTTACTTCATTATAATTTTTCCCCTTTCTTCCATTTTTTAGCATTATATCTCAAAAAATCAGGTATGAACTGGTTCTCAAATGCAAATCTCTTCTAGCTGTTGTAGATAATCAGGCTTCAGATAAAAATCATGGCACTTCTCATTTTTATCCTCTCAATCAATCATCTCATCTTCATATGCTTAAAATTCAAAACTCAGCTCCTTCCAAAGGTCCAGTTAGATGTTCTCAGTCTGTTGCAAGTGTTACAAGCCTTTCACTGTAGGTTGGTTATGATGATTTTGCTTAGCTGGTGGCAAATATCAATTAGTGCATGCTTTTCTCTAGACGATATGACTCTCAAATGTAAAGGAAAGGAAGGAAATAGGCATAAAAATTTCACTCTTTCCTCTTCTGAAAATACTGTATGAACATGTTTGTGTCCCACAGGCCTGAACTGCTGCTGAGTTTCTCAAAACTCACTAGAATTATCTTAGCATGCTCTACTGCAGACAAAGCTTTCCAGTGTTCAGTTCTCACTGAAGTGTTTTCCTTCCTTGGCCTTCAGCCACAGATTAATAGTCTGCAAGCAAGCTTGCTCTCAGAAACGTCAAATTTAATTGGGAAAGGAAATCAGAAAATAAAAGGTTGTCTGGCCTGCTTCCTCTGGGTCCCACTCCTGGCAGCTTTGCAGGTTTCTCTGTTTCATTGACCAGCTCAGGGCTGGTAGGTGAGGTCCTCACTGTCCCCACTGCAGCTTCCACCTGGAGTCCCTGGGGCACATCCAGCCATGGTGGCATCAGAGGAGCACAGCTAGGCTCACTTCTGGCTCACAGCCTGCACGGAGCAATGACAGCCCTCTTGTCACCTCCTTCCCCTGCCTGCTTTGCTCATAAGCTGAAGAAAAGCAATAGCATGAGCTGTCACATGGCTAAGGACAGTGGGCTGCCATCTGCACCTTGTTATTTCTAGCCCAGCACTGTGCATCTCAAGGGGGGCTGGAATGGAAGGTGCAGAGCTCTGAAAGGAGACTGCAGATACGTGGCCCAAAAGTTTTCCTAATAAAGCAGGTAGCATTTGGTTTAGAGCCTCTGGTTTGCTGTGCTTTGTGTGTATCAAAGGGAATTGTGAAAGAGCTGGATGTCTGTCATGGCATGCTAGGAATCTGAGAAAGTGGTGACCCCAGCTCACCACATAACTCTAGAACTGAGAGCTGGGATGTGCCAGTCCCTCTGCTCTACAGAATTGCCTCCCTGGTCAGTTTTACTGTGTGCCTCTGAAACTGGCAGGAATGTCTAAACCACAATTCTTCTCTTGTGTGAATTTACTGAAAAAACCCACAATTCTTCTCTTGTGTGAATTTACTGAAAAGCAGAACGCTGAGGTTTTGGCTGAATTTCATGCTGAGAAAAAACTGTTGAGGCAAAGCATTCTGTCCTGGAAGCAGCTGTTTAGAGCTGTTGTGGATGTGCACCAGTCCCAAGTTCTGTATGAGGGCATATGCCCTCAGTTTTCAAAGCTTTCCAGTGATTTTCTTTGGTTTTGAGTCCAGCAGACTAAAGAAATCTTGTATCTTACAGGAAGGAAATTTGTTATAGGAACTTGGTGTTTTGGAAATAGTACCAGAACAGGAGAGTGGCACCCTGCCCTGGGAGGGTCTCTTTGAGTGGGCATCCATCCTGCTGCTGTGTTTAGATGCCAGCAGAGTCCAAGTGACCTCCCTTTCTGGCCTACAGGTAGAACACTGTTTTGATCTAGAAAGCAGCATAGTGTTGATGATTGTCCATTCAGAGGGAAGCATTTCAGTGTTGGGTTTTTGCCTGTGATATCGGAAAGAATTTTTACTGTTTCTCTTCTGTGTTATATCTTGGAGGGAGGTAAAATGTGGCCAAGTTAAAAAACAGAGTGCTCAATCCAGTGCAGGTGTGCAGTGACTCCTCAGTATTCATGGATCATAGACTTTTTCCTGCCTTCACACAGTGCTACAAAATTGCAGAAGACAAATTTATAGCAGGAACCATTATTAGAAATTATTTCTTGCCTGTTTGCTGTTGAATATGTTGTGCAGTACAGATAAAGTTCTGAAACACTAAGACTTGTGCATGTGGGGACTTTATTTAAAGAAAACTGTCTATTTCCTTAGAATAGATTTTTTAAACATACTTCTTTTACAGCTCCATAATCTGATATCTATGCTCCATAAAGAGATAAGAACACTTGATGAGGGTCCATGAGGTCACTCTTAAGTAATGCATTCAGAGATGTAGTCTACATTTTCCCCATGATTTCCATGGTTTGGTTCTGTTCCAGAGACTCTTCCCCAGGCAGGCCTGTGGGAGAGTGAAAGGCTGTATTAGTGCTGAGAACCAAAACTGGAGAGGTAGGGAATCCTCAGCAAGTCAGGGAGTCCTCAGCAAGGAGCCTTAGGACTTTCTCCAGTGCTGTCTATAGCAAGGAGACTTGCCTTGACAGGAATTGGGGGTTGTAGGATATTTTTGGTGGATGGAAGAGTGCCACAACAGAAATAAGGTGCTCACCCATGTTCTGTATTCTCCAGTTGTATGATGGAGGGCTAGGCTGCTCCCCCCAAAATACCTTCTTCCTTTGGGACTGAAGGCTGTGCTGATCAATGACTGCAATGAGAGTGGGGATAATGAAGGTCTCTTCACACCTCTTGATTTACCTTGGGCTAATTTCCTCACCTTCCTTATTCCTGAATTTCCTAAAATTGTGAGCAATCATACCTGTGACTTTACAAAGACTTTTCACCAAATTAAGCACTAAAAACTGAGTAATATCCATGAGACTAGTCTAGGATGCCATCCTGTAGATGTATAGCGTTTTCCCCAAGCATGACAAACAGCTGCAGCCTGTAATGGATTTTTTTTTTTTGTTCATTTCCATGTCCAACATTTCTTGAAGGATAAGTAGGTTTGCAATGTTCACTTTTGTTTAGCTCTGAATATTACAGCCTCTGTAGGTGGTTATTTGGTCTCCTCTCTGACTCAAGGGTGGTACAGCTGAGTGTTGCTAGGAAAATCAGGCTTCTGCTTTTTATTTTTGTCACAACAGTTTAAAGCAGTTGATCTCCAGGTTTCTTCTGTGAGAACAGGAATCAGACTGCACCAGCACCACTTTTTATCCAACACATTTTCATAGCTGGAGAGAACCTGGTGCAGGCTCCCAGGCAGTTGTCAATCATGGGAAGCTTTGCATTTTCAATCACTTCTGAGAAATTCTGTATTACCATCAAAGCAATCAACTCAGCCAGCATTCAGCCTTAGTCTCCTCATACTGGGGGGCAGCTCGAGTTTACATGAACAAAATCAGGATCACTTTTATAGAGGTTTGTTAGAAAGTGTGGGAATACTATCTTCAGTAAAATAATTATCCATCTCAAAGTAGAACTTGATAGAAGTTGGAAAACAGGAAACAAATGCTACAAAAGACAAGTAAACTCAGGCTCCTGAAGAATACAATGTATTTTCAAAGTTACACTGGAGGGAATTTAGTGCCTTCAGATAATTTTCAAACTGAATGATTTCATATAGGCCATGAGAACATTCTTCAGACATAGAGAAAAACCAGTGTGCACTCTCTTCACAGATTGGGGGAATAACTGAATAAAATTTATTTACATGACCTACCTCAAAAACTCTTTAAAGATTAAGTACCCTAAAATCAATTTGCTGTCCAGCTCAATATTGAGTTTGTAAAGAATCTGTGATTGATTCTAAATGGAGGAAAGTAGTTATCTGAAACTAGTAATTGTTTGCTGATGAATGAGGAATGCAGCTGACTGAGACAGTGGGGCATCTCCCTAGTGTTAACCAGGTGACAGCTGTAGAAACAGATGCAGTTTCCAGGTGTCATTGCAAGAGATAATATGGTTATGAGTTAAGGCAACATTTTGTGGTCAGCAAGTGCACTGATGCATCTGGATGTTTAGGATTGTGGGACAGTGTGAAATTGGCCTCTGAAGAAGCAAGGCTGAGTCATTAGATGTGGCTGTGGATATGAGTTGTAAGGAGCATTTTAGTTTGAGCCCTCTCAATTATCAAGCAAAAATCTCCTAAGAGATCAAGGTTTCCTTCAAGTTACAATTATTATTGGTTTTTATCAGCATGTTGGACACAGAACAATTTGAAATCTCTTCCAGCATTGCTGGTTACAGTAATAGTTACTTTATTAATTTTTGGAGAAATAATGAATTAACTTCTCTTGCAACTCTTTAATAGGGAAGTACAACCTGTCTTTGAAGTACTAGCAGCCCTGCTGTTCCTGTGTTATTCTGGCACATGTAATTATCTCTCTCCAAGACTTTAAGCCATTATGTTTATCAAGCAAATCAGCAAGTAAGTCAAAGTACAACTCTAAAAGTGAAGCAGCCTTGTCTGCAATGCAGGAAATAGAATTCTGCTGCTATTTTGTGGCACATGGGGCTATCCAAAATAAATCTTCTTCCAAATCAGATAACTTTTACCAATAGATCAACTAACAGAAATTATGGAGAAAGGAAATACACGTGAAAGTAGAGGAAAGAAGTCCCAGATTTCAAATCTAATGTGCTTCTGCTGTAATAGGCTCCAGTATTAAAAAGAGAGAAAGAAAAATAGCAGAGTGAGAACAAATCTACCACATTGTTCTATAACCCAAATGGAAACAGTGTTTACAAATCTTCAGGTATTCATAGGAGAGAAATAGTTCTTTCTACTAAAGTGGAACAATGAAAGTAAACAGGGATAAATAATGTTCTTCAAGAAAACTCTGAATTCTTGTCTACATGGAGTGGTTTTCCCTCCTAAAAAAAAAAATAAAAATTACATGTATCTCATTTTTTCCAGTGATGATATTAATAGATTTAAAGAGTCTGTCACTTTGTTTACATTGGGTTAGTTCCCAAAGAATAAGAGAGAGAGATCCACAGAGTCCTAGACTTTCTCAAAATACTTGTGTACCATTCTGGTTGCAACATCCCTCCAGTTTTGCATTCTGGGACATTTTTCATTCTTGGTTTTCTACTAGAGTCTGCTGTATTTATCAATCTCATGGTCAAATTAAAAGATTCTTTGATTCCTCTGATAGGATCTCATTGTGCGTGTGGTTTCAGTGATTTCACCACCAATTTCATGTTGCTTGAAGGCACCACTGACCACTGTAAATCAGACAGCTGTTACTGCAGACTGGGTAAGCGTGCATGCTCTCGTAGCCTGGGTGATGGTCCTTCCAACAAAGCCTCCTTTCCCAGCATTCTAAAAGGTTTCCATACTCATACATCCTTTCTTCTTCTGGTCAAGTGATATGGATGATGCACACAGGGCACAGGAGTGCCTGCAAAATGGCAGTGGCCAGAAGGGGCTGTGGGGCAGCTGGATCTGGAAGGGCCTTTGGCTGAGTGCAGGTGGTCAGTGGGTGTCTGCAGCACAAGGCTAGTTCAGGTTCCCTTTCACTAGAGGGGGCTGTCTGTCATCACCTCATTGTTGCTCCTGAGATCTATTTACTTGTTTCAGATCAGTTTAGTGGTATTTTTTAAGTGTGAGGGCTGTAGTCACTGGTGATAATGCTGTTTAAAACTGTCCTCTGCCCTCGTTTTTCTAACACCGAGTGCTACAAAGGAGATGAAATGACAGATTTGCAGGACTGTGATTGCAGTGAAACACAGAGGTCACTGATGGGACCTGGTTACAAACTCTCCAGTGTATTTAAGTGCTTAAATCCCACTGAAGTTTTTTGTGTATTTGTTCTTATGATGTTCCAGAGCATAATCTAAAATTAAACATCTGATTTTGTCCATAGGGGAAGTTAATTAGCAAATCTCAACTTGCCCACCAATATCACTTTCATTTGGCATTAAGAGCAAGTTTAGCACTCAAGTCTCTTGTTGTTTTTTCATAGCAAACAGCCTCTGCTTATTATCATATTAAAGGAATGCCACTGGTTAAATCAAGCAATGAATATAAATAGCTGTATTACTGCCATCAGGCATCAGTGTTTATTTAGTGGATGTGAATCATGAGTGCCTCTTTGATCTGGCTTTGACTAAGCCAGTGCTGTTTTCATACAAAAGAGGTTATTTGCAAACAATTCAAGAGTATGTATATATTAAATATGGAACTAATCAATATGGAAGGGTCTTTGCTACTTTGACAACCCTGCATGCTGCTACAGTGTTTTTAAGTGTTTTGAATTTCTCCATCAAGATTGAAATCTGGGCCCCACTGAAATCAGTGGCCATATCACTCTCAGGTCCCTGTGAAGGGCACATATCTTGCAGCAGGAAAGACAAAAATAATCAAGGACAACACTGATTTATGTGTGGACTGGTTTGATTACAGTGCATGCAAGAGAGTATTTGAAAGAGAAATTTGTGCACAATCAGGCAGGCAGGTAGACTCGGACCTACTTGTGCTCATTACTCCCACTGAACTTTTTATTACTTTTTGCTAAGGCAAAGATCCTATGTTGAATTTTAAAGCTGAACCCACATGCCTTCCCTTCAACAAACTATATGCAGACTGCTGTGTGCATTGGAAAAGCAAATGATAGCCCATAGGTACTGCCAAAGTAATGTTATCACAGTCATTGTGATAAACAACTTAGAATGAGACTCATTCTGATGCCAAACATTAACCTGGGTAAAATAGCTGACAGGAGTGGTGTTTGTTCAATCATGGGTCATGACTGACCTCAAATGCTCTCCACTGAGGGAACTGGGGCTGACAAATAAGTGGAAAAATTGTAGAAATACCCAAAGCATTAGGTGATTTCTGATTCCAAAATGAGCATCCATCCCTCCCTCACTTTGCTACTTCTACTACAATGCAAGGTCATACCTGAGTTTTAGGACTAAAAGAAAAGCTTGACCTCAGGGATTTGGGCAATTTGGTCTTCACTGCTAAATCTGGATTAGTTGAATTAGTTTTGCATCATTTGAGATTTCTTTTTTACAACTTAATGTCATTTTGAATGTTAATCTTCCCTATGTTTATAGGGTATTTGTGTTATAGGTGTTGCAGAAAAGGAGTTTTAAAATAATTTGGAATTATAACTGTACTAGGAAAGCATAGTGGACCAGTGAAATATACCTTTCAGTTTTGATATTTTGTAATTAACATAATTGCACTTTATCTAACCTAAGGGAAAGGGTGAGAATTTTGAAGAGAATGGTGATCATTTGGAACAGTGTAAAAGGAGAGTTTGGTTGTGTGCTTTTGTAAAGACCACATGCTCTTCATGGTAATGTTATGATGTTCTCTTGACTGACTGTGCATTCCTACATCAGAACCTTTGTCAAAGAAATCCAGCCAGAAGGGAATGACCCCAATGACACAGAGAAAAGTCCTTGAAGGAACAGCAGACATACAATTATGGGGGAATACCTTCCATCTGGCTCTTCAGACTGGACGGATTTATTCTTTGAGTTGTTGCAGTGAGTCCAGAGAAGGGCAACACAGTTGATGAAGGCTCTGGAGCACATCCTATGAAAAGAGGCTGAGGGAACTGGGAGTGTTCAGCCTGGAGAAAAAAAGGCTCAGGGGAGACCTTATCACTCTCTGCAACCACCTGAAAGGAGGTGTAACCAGGTGGGGGTCAGTCTCTTCTCCCAGGAAGTGATGGGACAAGAGAAAATGGCCTCAAGATGTGCCAGGGGAGGTTCAGGTTGGATATTAGGAAGAATTGCTTTACTGAAAGGGTGGTCAGACATTGGAATGGGCTGTCCCAGGAGGTGGTGGAGTTGCCATCCCTGGAGGTGTTCAAGAAACAACTGGATGTTGCACTTAGTGCTGTGGTTTAGATGACAAAGCCAAAGGCTGGACTCGGTCTTGGAGGCTTTTTCCAACCTAAATGATTCAGTGATTCTAGTCCATAAAGGAGACATACCAAGGCTAGAGGCAAATGCAGTGACTGGATCTCACTTGTTTTAAGGGATGTTCTTGATTTCATTGACTGTTACATGAGTAAATGGAAGGCGGATCAATCAACCTTTTGTTTTATTGACCCAGTCAAAGCCATGTAAGAGTTGATTGAAGCTGTTTTTTCTCTGCACAGTTCAGCCTGGACAAATGCAATATTTTAACACAAAATAAAGCTTAACCAAAGCTTTAAGGTATGCATGGAACTGCGTGCCTTAAATGAAAATCATGGCTGTGACTTCATGGTGGGAGTTTAGCCTGTTTTTACATATATATATGTATATATATAAAATGACCTTATCTCAGACTTCTGCTTCTTGCACCTTTACCTAGCTAAAAAGGCATGCATGGAAGAACGTTTCTAAAAAAAAAAGGATGAATTAATAGATATATATTTTGTTATCTGTGTTAGGGAACTGTTTCAGTGACTGCAGAGATTACAGTGTCCCAAACTGTGTAAATAACTCCTCACCCTGACAAGTAGTCTACTGCTGTGCCTTGCAACGGGGTGTGCAGGCAGACTTTCCTGTACCATATTTGAGGAGGAGGTTATACAAAGTCAATCTATTTATCGAGAATTTTTGACATCAATATATATATATCTGCTGTTTGTTCACTTAGTCAAAAGCTTTTTCTGATGAAGGAAAAAAACCCCAGTTTTGAGTATTTGTTTCAATCCTCATTATGGTAGATTCCTTCCAGATCTTCCCACCATGGTATCAAATTTCAGATTACGGTCCTAATGGACACTTTAACAAGTGAAGCTGTTACAAAAAAGCACCTGAAGTAATACCCTTTTTCCTACTTTAGTCTCAATGAACAAACTGGTGATATTGTGAAAGATACCTTCAACCTTTGCCCCCAGCGCTGCTGACAACCCTTCCATGTGCTTTGGCAGCAGCTTCAGCAGGATCTCAGCTCAGAGGAGCTGTGGGGTATGTGATGCAATGAGAGCGCATCTGTACCTGGGCAATGAGCCTGCTCACCTTGCCCCAATTCAGGTGCAGAGCCAAGTATTCTATAACATCATTAAACAAACAGCAGAAACTGTTGAACACACAGAGAAATATTTGCTAAATTACAGAATCTTATCAGGGGAATGTGTTCTTGCTGTTTGTTGGTGGGACTTTCCAGGAACTGGAGATACATAGGGTCAGAAATTCCTGGCAGCTTCAGTGCAGCTGAGTGCACCCTCAGTGTCTATGTGAAACCACAGATCACATGCTCTCTTGCTCTCTCCCTCCATTCTGTTTAATTTCTCTATCAGCCCTAAGCTGTGGAAAAGATACATAAGTTTCATTTCGATCCATGCCTCATGTTTTTTTGGCAATGCTTTTTAAAAAAAGATATGTGATGCCTTGTCTCATGACGGCCAGTAGAAGTCATCCTGATCCTGTTGAAAATTAGATCCTCTTTATAAAACTTTTTCCAATCCTCTCAAGAGGACCTGATTATTTAGATGGGAATATAGATAATATGGATTACCAGGGCCCCAGCTCTACAATATTCCACATGTAAGGAAAGAGTAAGGAAATCTCTAATAGTGTCTTAGAATCTACAGACAGAAATCCCTTCAGGAATTAACAACTCAGTTTGACAATTCTTTTAGTAGAATTAGCCTAGATTTGTGACATGAGAATACTCAGTAGATTTTGAACTGGCTAGCCACTTTGAATGGAGAAGTGTAGAACTTTTAAGATTATTAGAGTCCAAGTGAGTCTTACTGATAACCCTTCAGGAGAAAATACTGCAATATGAGTCTAACAGTATTCTACACCAGAGAATCCATCTGTATGGAGGATTTGATGAGTACTCAGGGCAAACTCTGCAGGCAAATATTAGACACAAGGAACTCCAGTCAGGAGCATCTGCATCACAGGAAGCCAAACTCAACCTTTTGTGCTGCTTGTAGAGCTCCATGTCACTACACACATAGCATGTAAATATGATCAGAAGTTTGTGTGTCACTTACGCATTATGTCTCCTCATTACCAGAGCATTTCATTTCCTGGTAAGTGAACTGCTTGGTTAAAGAAGAGTTTAAAAAAATGTATTTCAAGCTGAGCACACACTACAATCATTAAATTGACATCCAGGTCCCATCCCATAAAACATTTCTGAGTCTATGGGTCTCTACACACATGCATAGCTGTGCCTTGCCATTTTTTATTGAAGGATTACAGTCTAACCAGGTAACTAGGCCTTGCCTAAGGAGCCTATTGAGCCAGTGTAATTTTCAGATAAGACAATAATGTCATATTTTATTTGGATAGTTGAATATGGAATCAATCAGTGTTGTGCAGGGTAGTTCTGTAATAAGGGTTTCTATCACTAAAACATTTGGTTCTGTTATTACATTAATTCTCCCTAATAACCAGTGGTTTTTTATTTATTTCTGAGTGCTTTAGATACAGTTCTCAAGAAAAAAATTAATGAAAATGTCTTCTTGTATGTAGGTATTTAATAAAAAATCCCAAAGCCCAGGAAGATTTCTCATTTAATTGTTTTTAAAAGGTACATCTTTCCTCTTTTTGTTTGCTATTGCAATTTAAGTTCTTTGTGCTTTCAGCATAAATGTGGATGTCTCTTAAATGTTCAGCATGTGTTTGCCCATGGCTTCTTGATCATCTGATTTCCTTGTATCAGCCTCTACTCTCTGCTGTGGCTCGGGTCGTGTCCCAGACTGAGGAATGTTCAGAAATCTCATCATGCCTGACCCTAGTAGTAAATCTCCTGTGATGGATATGGTTCTGTGATTGTTTCTATCTGGTTTCTGCTCCAGTGAGGACAGACCAGTCTTTATTTCATGAAATGATTCATGTGGGAAGTAGCCTCGGTCTGCAGTTATTCAAACTTTCCTGGAGTGGTCTGCTAATATTTGTATGGAAGAAAGTGCTGAGATGCTGCTGGCTGTAAGCAGTCTTGCTGGTACATATTTTAGCACAATATTCTGATACAAAATTAGCCCTTTTACCTTAATTAGACCTGAGCTCTGCTCAAAATACATGTCTTGTTATTAAGGGATGTTCTTGCTACAGCTAAGCACAGACATCCCCAAAGCCTGGTCTGCAGAAAGAAATCAGGGAGAGGCTGTGTCTTTGTAACTGTGAGCCTGCCTGCCTGCTAGGGTCTTCCACTGGTCTGGAGCTTCTCACGCCCTCCCCCACAAGCACAGTCTCTAACCTGAAGAAAGCAACAATTTTCAGAGTTCTGAAGGCATGGTTATTTGCCTCAGCACGATTTATATGTTTTAATCTTGCAGCTGGTTCTCATGGTCATGAGCTTGAGGTCCTGAAGCCCAACTCCTTGGCTGTTGCATCTGGGCATTTAGCAACTGTTGGGTATGTTATATAGATGCATCTGGGGTTTTTTTTATATAGGTGTGAAAATATGGGTGCTGATGAGAGTGATGAGAATTGTTCTGTCATGAGATGTGAGGGGGAGAGAGATGCAGATAGAGTTGTCTGTTACCACCAGCTGCTTCCTGGCTTTGTCACGCTTTGCAAGTGGCTCCTGATGTTGCAATGGGTAAAAAGGAAATAAAAAACCCAAACCCACATGATATTCAGTTCTGCAGAATCATAATGGAAAATCTAGAGGAAATTCTGTGAGTGAATGAATGAATGAATGAATGAATGAATGAATGAATGAATGAATGAATGAATGAATGAATTTTTTTGCTGTGTTTATTGTTGTGAGGAATTGAGCTGTATTTTGTGGCTTGAGATGCCTACAGATGTAAACCTACCTAGAACAGAGTCTGCATGGTGAATATTTAGTGGAAATGAAGGGTCACTCATGGAATGGAAGTTGGAGTTGAAGGGTAAAATGTGGGTTATGTACACATCACTCTTTCTATTTTAAATAGCTGTTTTCCTTGGGAAATAAATTCCATTTATTTCACAATGAGATATTCTGGGAGACAAACAAGACCAAAAGAAAAAAGTAATGGGTAAAATATTTTATCTACTTCCCATTCCTTTTTTCTTAATAATGTTTATTGTCTTTTGTTCAGTTTTTTTCCCCTTGACCTTCTTTTTCTTGTCAGGCCCAGTTTGTTAATTTCCATTAGCATTTCCTTCAACTGATTTTCCCCATTTTTTTACTGAAGATACACCTCAATTGTCTCTCATGACTATTTCCTTTTCCAGGCTCTGGGTTCCCTTTCTTCCAACCTGAAAGTCTATTTCGTTCTCCTCTCTCTCTCTCCCTCTCCCTCTCCCCCTCTCTCCCCCCCCCCCCCCCACCCTTGCTCTCTCATTTACTACTTTTCCATCTTTTGATTAACATTCCAGCACTTACCTTTCATTCCAGGGCTCTTCTCTCTGATTTCTCCACTCTTTTTTTCATCTCTGTTTTCTTCAGAGCAGCATGTTCTTTTTCTCTTACCTTTACATCTAGGAAAAAATGTTACAGGCAGATGCCAATTGGCTAGTGGATACTCACTCCTTCCTGCCTGCCTTGAGGTTTCACACCAAGACAGACAGCTGGGAAGTCCACCAAGGGAATCAGAGGTGGGATAGCCCATCCTACATGGGGATGGGGACCTCCTAGTCAAACAGCAAAGAAATTTTATGCTTGCTTCAAATACATTTTTTTGGTCAAGAACTCAGCTTTTTCATGAACTCTTTACTGTGAAGTAAACTGAATTCTGTGTCCAGCGTTACTCAGCCGGAACGGGAATTTGGAATCTTGTAATAAACTTCCTTCCTGAGAAACTGCCTCAAAAGGGCTTTTAGTAAGAGCAGTATGATACATTTTGGAAGTTTAGTTCTAAGTGAATAAACATGTTCCTGAGAGACAGGGAGAGGAGGGAGATACTTATTTTCTCATGTCTCATGGAGGCACTGAAGGGAGGTAAATATCTCATGATAGCCACACCCCTTGTCATACTCTGTTAGTCACATCACAGCTTCCTGAGCACAACACTTCTCTCTCTTGCCCTGACATTTAGCACGTCTCACCAGCACAGTGACTGGTTATCATCCTCGGGGCAAACACCCGCTAAGTGCAGTTCAGGGAGCCTTTACAGGAGCCTCTCCTTGTCTACAATGTACACTGTGCTGGCTTCACAGAGGCTGCATTTGCTCCTGCCAGAGAGAAAATGCAATTGGATGTGATTAGTATGTTCTGACCTTAAACTTGTGCTATATGAGTCAAAGAGGAGCTGGAAGCCTTCCTGCTTTTTGCTGCAAACCTTGAGGATTGCATGCTGTGGTTCTGCCAGGTGGCACTTGGAGCAAGTCTGCAGGGTAGCACGTAGGTGGCCTTGTCCTAACTGCTGCTCCTCGTGTGCTGAGGGCCCAAGGGACATTGGTCTTGCCAGACTGCAGGAAAAAAACTTCCCAAGTGGTGCATTTGGGGATTCCAAGGTAGTGAGGTTGCTATTGTCTGGAGGATAATTCCAGTTATGGGCATCCTTGTCTGCAAAAGATGATGGCAGCCTATACAACTTTGTGTAACTTTGTTAACCAGGAGCTACTTCAGCTCATTCATCCTGTCTCTTCTCCTTTAAAGCCATTGTAGGTAGGGGAAGCAAAGAGAATTAGACTCTGAAATCCCTTTGGTTTGCTCTATGAGTTAGCAGGATTCAGTAACCACGCTGCCCAACTGCTTCTTTGTCCTTCAGATTTGTATGTCTGGTATGACAGCACTATATTGTGATCTCGTTGCATCAGGATTAAAAAAAGTATGGCACAAAGTAGTTTCAGTGTGAGAGCCTGGCCTAGAACATCAAATAAGTGAGTTTTTGTTAATTTTTATGTAATGCCATGCTATAGATGAAGATGCACAGAGAAGCTGGGCTAGGTTCTATGGGCCCACAGCATGCTCAGGGCACTATGACTCTAGTCCTTCCTTCATATAAACATGGATAAATTACTGAAATCTTCCTCAAAAATTTCTCTTCCTCTTTGATGCGCTTGAGTTAAAAATAGTAAGTTAGAAAGGGCAACTGCTGCCTATGGGAAACACAACCAAATGCAGTTGTGGTTCAAGACCTGAACAAAAACATTATGTCCATGCATAAGCCAAATACCTTTTCCTGGAGTATAGGATGCTTCCTTTTGTGTGTCAGGCTCTGACCACTGAGTCACTTCCTGTGGGTTTGCATTGTGCAGATTAGCAGGTGCAATCCTAAGCACGTATAGAAACTTCCTTTCTTACTCTCTCTCAAGGGCTGTCCTTGCTTCCTCTGAAGTTCAATCTTCTCTACTTCCTCACCCACATGACATTTCTCTTCATCTCTGCTCCTGCCTGTTCCTGCTATCTGCCCAGGCTTTCTTCCTGACAGCTTTCTTTCATTTCTTTCTTTGGCCAATAGAGAAAATAGCCAAGCTAGTCCATGGACTAGTAAAGCTAACTCTTCACAAGGAAGTGTTTATTCTTTGCTTTTACAAGTACGATCTGCCTGCAAATTCTGGAATTCCTCTGGAACTGCATTTGGTGCATAGGATCTGGCAAAGGAAAGAATATGAGTGGGAGAGTCTGTTGAAGACAATACAGTCACTGAGCTACAATGGTTCAGGATTCCTACTTTTCCCAAATTTTGTGCTGCAGCTATGGACTTCATGTCTTTGTACCAGAGTAACTATTTCAGCTGAACCATGGAGGTTTTCATCAAAATTACTAAGCAAATAAATGTGGCTGTGATTTTACATGCCCTGCTCCACTTTTGTTTTGTTCTGCTGCCTGCATTGGAAGTAGCTATGTTGGGGTGTTGTTTTAACTATACTAGAATCGGTTTTTAATTTAACTTTTGTGTGTACATGACCTCTCTGTCCTATGTCTGCTTACCTTATGAATCAGTAAGGGTGTCCCTTTTGAGGAAACGTCTTATTTTAAGGGCTGAATGTCTAATAATCTGCCAGAAAACTATGAGAACATGGTGATGCATTTGTTGAATGAAAGCATGACAAATAGAAGGCAGGAACCTATTTTGAAGAATGGTGCTGGGATTTTGCTGATATTCTAGAACTATAACAATAACAGAAGCAAATGGTTTTGGGCTTTGCCAATATAATGAGCATAGGGTAGAAGCTGAGAACAGTTGTGCCTGTGTTCTTCACATTTTCCAGAGCTTGCCTCTGGCTAGGGTAGGGTGAGGGATGAGAAAGAAGGAAGGACCTAGACTCAGAAGTGTGCAGAATGTTTGTTTGTTTTTTCGGAGGAAAAGGAGAAGTGATTGAGATGATGGTGCTTCACACCCCAGAGGGAGTTTCGCTTCGAAGATAAGCACCCTGAGTCATGAGCTGAATACGTGCCAGAAGGTTTCAATGGTAGAAGTCAATCCTATCAAAGTTTGCTGTTGTGGTTGGACTGCTGACTCCAAGCACTTACTGTGTGAGCTACTGGGGAGAATGGGGCTGGTAGTAAGTCAGGCAGTGGCCCATGCGGAAATTGGGAGGCAGAAATTGTTCTTTGCATGAACAAGAAACAGCCTGGGTATGTGAAAATGTAAGCTGCTTGTTTCAATGAAGAGGTTTGGTTTGGCTTTACTCCATGAAGTTATTTGAAGGCTATTGAGAAATGCAAGTCATGATTTATTTTTACTGTGCTATGTGACGAGACTCATACTTCAGAGGCAGAGAGACATGTTTCTGGAATCTGTCCAGAAATTAGCCAAAACGATTAAAAGAATCACACAACTTATTCAGTTTGTTTAATAAGATTATGAAAACTTGGGAAAAAAAAAAAAAGAAAGGTAAAGGTGATTCACAAAGAACAAAAGAAGGTAATTGTCCCAGGGTAATTGTCTGTCTCTTGCAGCAGAAGGAGATACATTTTTGTCTAGTGGCCTAAGAACATTGGCTATCTGGGGACTTTAGCCTTTTTCATTAATCCAATTTGTCTCTGTAGGAGTTTTCTGTTTCCCCTGTTTTGTGTTAACTTATTTAGGTAAAACATGCTCAATGTACATATGTTTTACTCTTAGCTGCCAGACATCTTGCAGAGTCTTTTGTATTCTGTCTGTGAAAAGGGTTGGGACAATTTTGAGACAGCATGGAAGGTTTTTACAGATTACTTTTAGAATACAGGTTGTTAGCTATATCCTGGTCCATGGAAAATGCTTTTAATTTATCCTAAACCATTTATTCTGACAAAGTACAAAGAGTTGTACTTAGCTAATAAGTTAAAATATTCCCTTACTTAGTAGAAGATGCTGACAAACATATTTATAGGATCATTCTGGTGTTTAATACTTTTTCATTCCTTTTTACTCCACGGAACCTGAACGTTTGAGAATAAACTTGAGACAAACTGGTTTGAAGACAGAGTTTATAAAATCTCACAAAATCTGTGTCTGTTGTATGATCTATTCTCCTCATTAAAATGGGTCAGCTTTAAATAGAAATATTTTAACCTTGCTGCTCTCTCATAATGCCTTCCATGTTGACACACCTGCCTTTTCTTTGCAATTTCAAAGACCTTGAGCACTAATGCTAGTGACACTCCTCTTTGGAATGTGTTAGACAGAAATATTCTTGACTGAGTGCAGCAGGAAATTGAAATGGTGTGATGCCAGAAGATGAAGAAGACTCATGTTTGAACAGCACTGGGAAATGGAGGGACTTTGCTCGCAAAAGTTCCCTTTGGGATTTTCTCTCCTACTTTCTCTCAGCAAGGGCAGATGCACAGGTCTAAGTTTCAGCCCAACACTGACTGTAAGAACAAATCACTGTTTTCACAGTACAAACACAGCTGGAGCTATCAGACCACCCCTGAACCAGCCTAGGATCCTTCACAACACAGGTACAAGGTTGGCTGCCTCTGGAACCTTGCCATTACTTGCTTATCTGTGGATAAGCCCTGGTTTTCCAAGAAGAATAGACAAATAGCAATAGCCCATGCTTAATATTGGCATTAAACAGCTGGTACGAGTCTGTAGGTCTGCTAAAGATAAGCACTGCAGCTTTGTATCAGCTACACTAGTGATCCTGTTTTCCTAAAGTCTTTTATAGAAAAAGCTTCCAGAGTGGAGGAGTGGAGTGGCAAAAGAGGGCTTGAAGAAGTTTCCCATGCAGGAGTTATGATCAGTATTGCTGGCCTTCTTCCAAAATTGTCAGTTCTTAATGTGAATTAGAAAGGGCCACTAATAATCAAGCGAGGGCTCCTAAAGTCAAGGGAGAGAAGGCAGAGGCTCAAACAGCTTATTGGTATGTGACCCTTAATCATGTCCTGGGCACCTAGATTCTCATTAGGGGCGAGCTAGGAATGCTTACCAGCATGATCATTTACTCTGGGCTGCTCCAGATGATGTCCTTTACTCTCTGGGAAAGGCAGCACTGAGCAGCTCAGACACTGTGTGGGGCAGCAGGAGCACTCAGTCCAGGTTGTGGGCACGTTCAGCTCACCAGTGACCTGGCAGCTGGCTGGCACACACCCCCAGACCTGCTGCATTGCTTTATCAAATCAACAATAAGTGTTCGTGTTTGTTCTGGTCTGTGTGCAAGAGCTCACGTATGCCTGCATACCTCATAAGTGCCTGAGCAATTACATCCCATACTTCCCTTTTCTGTGTTGCTCTATTAAGAGTTACAACATTACATAGCTATACAGAGATTAAGCCCATCTAAATACATGCCAATATACAGCATTTCCTTTCCCACTTATGCTGGACTGCCAAAGCAATAATTTCTTCCCTATTCTTTTTTTCTTTGCTCTTTTTTTTTTCTTTTTTATTCAGCTTCATAGCATCTTCATCTGTCTTTACAGTTATACCTTTTCCCTGTCTGCTTGCATTCTGGCATTTGACTTTGAACTTTTTTCTCTCTTATTGTAGTTAATGGTGGAGAGTTAAAAAGTCTTTTAATAAAACAGAAACAGAAGAAAGGGGTGGACAGAGATAAGAGTACTACCTGATAAGCCTCACAGATGTGTTTGGGTTAATACTGAAATGTCCAAAAGTCAGTCCTCATGGTTGCTGTCATGGGGCCTTAGCAAACAAGGCTAGAAATATTGCTTTTAGTGGTTCTAATGACATCCTATTTTTAAACACAGACTAGAATTTGTTTAGCTCCATCTCATCCTTGCAATATTGCTGCATGTTTATTGTGCTCTTATTAAAATCATTTGACATCTCATTTCTGTTCTAGCTCACCTTTGTTCTTGCACCAAAAGAGGTCGTCTTTGAGTAGTTTTCCTTGTTAACCATATGACTTCTCAAATTTACTCTGTGGGAATTTTCTGTAACCCTGTAATTATCTCTATTTATGTAATGGAAGTTTTTTGCATGTCCTATTTAGCTTTTGCTAACTGCTGTTTGTGCTTGCCTCTCCCTACTAACAATGGACTTTGGATTTATTTTTTTTCTGTATGATTAGGACGTTTTTAACTCTTGCATAGTTGGACTGAATTACTTAGCGAGTACTGAATGTGATATTTCAAACAACAATTCTTTGCAAGACGTGTCTACAAGAGTACAATTTGAGAGCATAAACTAAGACTGACCTTGAAATTATAGGCAAGACTGAAATCTCAGGCTAATTTTAAATGATGTGAAACAATAGGGTGCAAAACTTTTTCTCCTTTATATCCATGCCAAATAGAGAATTTGTTGAATCTTCTTTGCCCAAATCATACCAAAATAATTTTTAATAAAAGCAGCTGCTGTTACTGCAGCACTGGATGCAGCTTCAGTATTTCTGAGATGACTGTGCAGTGGTGCATTTTTTCCCCTACCAACTGATCTGGGGTGTTTTCAACACCAAATAGGTGATTTGGGAGGGGGAAGATGAAAAGGGGTATTATATTCTTGCTGAAGTCCAGTGCTGGAGTGTGTAGAAACCAAAGAGGTGAAATACCCTGTAAAGATGAGTGTTTAAGCAGGGTAATAATAATAAAAATAATCAGATCTACATGGCCCTAAACATGATTAAATATGTTCTGTAACATGTTCTGGGTTATTTGATTAATTAACATTCAAAGGATCTGACAGAAGTACAGCTGATGAGAACAAGCAGGCAGTTGACATGGGGGACACTCAGTGTAGTATTTTCTCCTTTCAGATTTGACCACTAAGAATAATTAATCTAGGTGTGAATAGCCCAGAATGTGCATTCATACTTCACTCCAGCCAACAGGGAACTTCCAGTGTGGGAACTGAAGTGGGATTTAGGGATTTAGGCTGTACTAGTCACCAGGAGCTGTGGCCACACTAGCTCTTAGTGCTTTCTCTTTTGGACTGTTAAATCCCTGTCTGCCTGAAGTGGCTCTGAAGACTTCTGTTACCTTGAGAGAGAGTTTTCACTTTGGATAGCCAGGCTTGGGGAGATTTCACAGGTAAAAACAGCAGGGATAGGGCTTAGCATGGTGCTCTGACAGTGACATTCAACATTTCCATTAAATCAGTGCAGTTGACTGGAGCAAGTCTTATCAAAGCAGTGTTTAATGAGCACAGTATTTTATCAACATGTTAGAAGGAATGTTTGTAAAAAAGATACATTTCTCTAAAGTGTAGAAAGTCCCTGAAGCTCATTCTGAAACTGTGTGGAAAATATTTTAGAGGGTTTTCTGCATCCTTGAGCCACTTTCAGTACCTTTTTGAGAAAACAGATATTCAAACTCAGTTCCACTGCTTCCTGCAGACCAGACTGCAAAATGACCATGCTTGTTTTTAAGATCTCCGAGTTCAAATGGTGCATGAACACCAGTCACAGGCAGTGAACATTCCTCCTCCAACCTGAGTATTTCTAATCAAAATGAAATGACACCAGCAAAGAGAAGAAATTAATCAAGCTCTCATTTCGTACAGATTGGGATTCTTCCTCTTGTATTTTAGTACATTTTTTCCCCTGCAATTACCTGATATGTATAAGAGGAAGTTAACTGTTTTCCCCCTGCACAACTAGGACAAAAGACATTTCAAAGTTGGTTTTGTTTTTAATGATGACAAATATTTTGCCTATATTAAAAAGGCCATCCATGCTGTTTCTTAAATATAACAGTCATCTTCTACTTCCAGTGAAGCATTAGGTAACTCAAATATCTGTAGAGGTATTGGGTTAGCTGGAAAAATAGGTTTCCTTTGGTAACCTGCTGAATAGTTCTTAATTATATTAATAGTCACAGATTCCTTGAAAAACTCCCAAAACCCCAAAAAGAAACAACCCAAAACTTTAACATTTGCAAATGAATGACCAGAGTTCTGAAGTTTGATTAAGGTTGAATTGCTCTGAGTTGCAGCAGAACATTAGAGAATATGCTGTGTATTATATTTTAAAAAATGCATTCATGATTTTCCTGATATGTTGCTTTCATTTGAAATAAGAGATGAAATAAGAGCTTAATCCTGTGTCCCTACTTCTCATTTAGGCTAGCATCCTTCTTTTTGCTAGCAAATAGAAAGCCTTCAGATATATTCTGTTGAATACAATGCTGTGAGACTGAAAATGTGATTAGCTTCAGTAATGGTATTGCTGCTACTTGTTACTGTGACAACAGAGCTACAGTGCTCTCTGAATGCTAGTAAATATCCTTATTTTGAGTTTTTAGAAACTGCAAACCCTTGGGCTCTTTACTGGTTGTATCAGGAGCCCAGATGAATGCTTCTTCTGTCTGAATCTTTTCCCAGTTTTGTGTCATGGTAATAAGATGTCATTGTGCAATGATATGGAGCCTTTCATCCCAGAATTGTGAACAAAATCTTCAAGGTATAAAGTCAGCCACTGAGGTTCAGTGTGGGTAGGACAGGAAGCTTCAGGATCCTCCCTAACTCCAGAGCTAAACAGTACCATGGTCTGTTAACTCAGATTTTCTGTTTCAGGATAGAAGGAGCTGCTCATTGTTCTTCTTGAAAAAGACAATTATCAGTGACTAACAATCATCCTTTTGATTTATGAAACATCTAAGATCTAAAGATTGACCTTCATATACATGGGAGTCACTAAGAAAGGGCAAAATCTTATACATGTCTTAGCTTTTTTTAGTGGCATGCATATAGTTCAACATCTCTCTGGCACAAGGTGGAGTTTTTTTAAATTTAGTAGCATATCTTACTGAGAAGAAATGAATTTCTTAAGCTTTTCCAACCTTTATGTGCTACTGCAGTCGCATCTTCTGAGTATGGAAATCATTTACCTGAAAATAGGGAGCAGGTTACTCCCGACTGTCTCCGGTGTCCACTCACTAATGCAAGCTTCATTTACAGACAAGAAACCATAAATTTGCTTTCTAAAACTAGAGAAAACGCTTTTAGGTCAACTGGTGACCCCATTTATGCCAAAGTATTGGCTGACCTCAGTCAAGAGCACTTAATCCAGGGGTCAATTTTTTTTTTTTATATTAAGCCATTAAGACTTATTTCTCCTCCTTATCATACTGCTTTTCTTGTTTTAGCATGGAGGGTACCAATTTACTTTTTCTAGGTATGAAATGTAAGACAACATTACATCTGAGACCTTTAAAAAGAAGAAGAGCACTTCAGTGTGCTCTGTTCCAGCCAAAGCAGGATCCAGTCCAACAGCACTGCTACATTGCTGTAGTTTTGTTTGGAATTCTAAGTAAACAGAAACACCTCACAGACATCATTTTCATAAAACCACGGGCACTCTTTTTACATTAAAGTCTTTTTGCATTAAGGACTCCAGAGTTTAGCATTTGTAAACTTGATAACAAACATGGCAAAATTAACTGCACATAATGTAAAATGTTCTTTAAACCCACGTCCCTCTCTATTTAACTGTGTACGGTGGCAAAGAAGGAGACATATGAAGACTCCTGAATTCAGAGGAGTTTTACCAAAATGCTGGTTAGCATGGTATCCCTCCAGATGTGGAGTGCATTAGGAAGAGCAGATTACAGAAGGACAGGTGTTAAATGCAAATTTTCACCTGCTTGATATAGTTTCCCACTGCTCCACTTACAGCATTCTAGAATATGAAATGTTTGATCAAAGCCTTGCTCAAATGCAATTTCCACTGCAGTCAGTAGGACTTTTGCTTGAACAAAGACTACAGGATTTAGTACACAGGATTTTATAGAAATTATTTATTTTAGTGGGAAGTTTAGTAGTAAGTGCAATAAGAGAAAAGGGGGAAATAACTTGGGATAAGGGATTTGTAAGAAAGTTCCTGTGTTTGCATAAAAAATCACAGATACTTTTTAATATTTTAGGTTGGTTTTTTTTTCCCTGTTGTAACACCTGTGTTGTAAAAATCAAAAACAATGTTGCATTTTAAAGTTAGCTCCTTTAAATTTTTTCTTCTTCCTCTATTACTCACATTTCTGTTCCGGTTTTTATTATCTTGCCCCAGTGGGGATTTTCTTTTAACTTTGTTATATTATAATAGGTAGCGTGTGTACATGAAAAACCCACTGACCTTTTTCTGACTTGTGAGTCACAGGATTAATAGCTGTGCATATGACCTTTTGAAAATAGGAAAAAAATTTCCCTTAACCTGGTTTGCAGGTGAACAAAAGGTAAAATTCCTATTCTGTATTTTCTCCACATTTATTGCAATAGATCGCTTCTTTTTTTATAATTGTCTCAGATTTTCAAGTTGTATATTTTGATTACTAATCTATAGAGTTATCCAGGTAATAATATAGGTAATAATATAGTTATATATTCTGTGTTGGTTTTAAAAAGCAGATGTTTTGTGCACTTTGCAGCACATAGCTTCCATAATTGAAAATATTTTGAACTAGTTGGTTAAGGTCAGTCTCTAAGCTCATTATTATCTTCACTCATATGAATAGTTTCAGAGAAATACCATAGGAAATCCAGAGCCAGTAATTCCAGTGGTCATGCTGCTGGAAGCATAACAGCATGAGGGAGAGAAGCTTGCAATTATGGAGGAGGAAGTTGGTTGTGGCTTTCCTCTGTAATTCACCCAGCAAATGCCAAGACCAGCATTAGGACTTGGGATTTGCCTCATGCAGTGACCTTTAGGGTGAAGAAGATTAGTGAAAATTTTCAGAAATAATTCCCAGAAGTTTTAGAAGTTACCACTGCCAGTAGCTTTCTCTGAACTTCATGGGAAAGAAAAACTTCAACCTAAAGAAGTCACTAGTTCAGATACCCCATATGGAGACATCCAAAAGTGGAAGTCACTTGGGTAAGTTCTGACCTTAACCTTTGTGTCTCTAAAGCCATTCCATGTAACAAGTAGAGGTTATGAAAAGTGAGAGGGATAGGGAGATATCATGGGAGAAAGATATCTGGCAGTGGCATTTGCTGCAGAGAACAAAAAGGGCCACAAATAGAAAGGAGCAGTTTGGACTCAATAGAAGGGGAGCAGAGCAGTGAAAACATCACTTTGAAATGGAACAAAGTCCAGTCTGTCTCAACATAAATTTTCCAGGTGCATTGTGCACACTACAGAGAGCACTCCGATGGTAAAGCACCCTATGCACTGTCTGGAGTGTAAAATAATATTTAATTTGCATGTTATTTTATTTTACTTGATTTTTGACCCTTCTTACATTGTTTTCATTAGTGCAGGGCTTTCATTATTTACTGAAAACCAGACTTCTTGTGAGTCAGACTTGCTGAGAACACGGGAGCACGTATACTGAGGAAGTGTATCCCTTAGCAACAGAATGCAAGTTAGGGTTCCTCAGAACTTCTCTATTCATGTTTCTCTCATTGTTAATAGATCTTTTACAGAGAAATTGGCTCGCTCTTCATTTGGAGTGCTTTAGACCCAAATGTTAGTCAGGTTTAATGAGACAATTTTGGGAGTTTCATTTGCTGCCAGGCAGTGAAAAACATGTACAGGGTTGCATCAATTGTTCCAGAGGTACAGACCTTCTCAGGAAAAAGGTAAGGGGAGAGAATTATGTCACTGTTTTTGTAGGTATGAGCTAATCTACTGAACAAACATATAAACTGTAGACAGGGTACATTTTAATCTAGTTTGTCTTCATGTCATTTGCCTTAGTCAGGCTTTAGGCGTTAAGGAACAGGGTGCCCTATCAGAGGCATCACTTAACTGATTTTACCCAGAAAGTGTTTTAACCCTACAGGACTTGCACTTACAGGAGCTGGGTTTATTGTCTTTCCATTCCAGTGCCTGTTTTACTTCCAGCACACAGTGGCATGCAGGTGGCAGTGAGAAGCAGGCATGCCATGGCATCCTGTGTGCCTTTCCTTAGGTGACCCGTTGCACCTGGCTCTCCATGCTTGTCACTGCCACCATCCCACCCTTCCTGAAACTGATGGATCCTGGCAGCAGAGGACAAGAGACTGACTTTCCTCTGGTGCCCATCTCCCAGAAGGTGGCCCAAGGCAAGTCAGAGCATTCCCACACATTTCCCACACAAGGCAGCAGTTGTTAGCACCCAGAACACACACACCTTTTCACATGGTGTATTTCCATGCGTATAACAAACCATGTAGCAAAATCACTAAAGGCTAAACTGGCCAAGTAACACTGATAAGAATGAGAAAATTTGAAGAGGAAAATATTTCTCATAAATGGAAATAAAATTATTTTGTGTACCTTTTATGTTGGTGGCATAGTTCACTCCACTATTTAATTATTTTTGTTCTAAATAAACCCATTAAATTTTAAATGATAAAAAGCAATCCTAGTAAGCCAAAGAAAAACTAAACTTTATCTCAGTATATTGCTTAGCTAAATGATGTGTGTTGCATATTCTGACTTCAGATCTTTCTTTAAGTGTTTTTCCTGTGTTGTTGACTCAGTGAATACTTCATTTATTTTCTGGCAGTTTCCCTGAAAGGAAAGCCAAGGAGCATCATCTGAATAAATAATTGTAGTTTATTTTGGCTATATATTGTAGTAGCTCAAGTGGTCAGGTATTTTATTTTTTCAGTGAAACATCCTATCATCTTGGAGCCTCACCTGGAGCTTTCTGCCACTTTGCAACTTACTTGTTTCACTCTGTTACCTGACCATCTTTTGTAAATAATGCAGAGGACTTTCAGCTAAATATTGCTGTTTCTATTTCAGATGTCTGTCTTAAAAGCCAGAAACATAGCACTAGAGTCACAGAATGGTTTGGCTTCAGAGGGACCTTAGAGATCACCTGGTTCCAACACCCTGGATTATGAATACTGATGTCTTTGTGGTAGCCTAAGGAATGTGGCTAATATACTTACAGGCATTATCTTTCTGGCAAAACCATGAGTAATTTCTGTGTAAAAAACTTTAAAAAATAATAGGAAAAGGAATGAACCCACAATCCTGTGTATTCAGGTAGTTTTCTACAAAAGGATCCTCCAAAAAAGATAAGATTTGAGTAAGTCTTGAGCCAAAATACTGATTTGTAAACTTATTTCACCTAAACTTGAAAAAAAAATATTTTCAGCAAAAATGACAAATCTTTTCTCAAAAAAAAAAAAAGAGGGAAAAAAAGAAAAAAAAAAGAAAATACACATTTCCATTGCAATTCCATTTTTTTAAATTGAGACGTTTTCATTTAAAAAGTAACTCTATTTTTTGGCTTATACTTGTGACACTGTCATAATTACCTTTACAAATAGGTGAAGATAATTATGACAGATAAATAAATAAGCAAGCAATTGCATATGAACAAATAAATGTAGGGTGAAAATCTGCTGTGCTGCTGCTTAATGAAGACACTCTTGAAGAAGATGGTTGTTCTCAGTCTCAGTTCTGGCTTCTGGCATCTGTGGATTTTACCTTGACTATTGCTATGTAGAATGCATCAGCCACCTCTGGAACTGTGTCCAGGCAGAGGGAATAGGTTTTACACAGCACCTCTTGGCACCACCAGACCTAAGAATGGGATCCTTGAAGGAGTGCCCTGTATTCTCCCTTTATTCTTGCCATAATCTTGCTATAAATTGAGAATTGTGTTAAGGCTTCTAGTAAAATCAGTTTTTTAAAGAGAGAGTCTGCCAAAGCACCACTTCACTGTAAATGTCATTCCTTTGCTTCTGTTTCTGTGGATAGCCTTGGCAGAAAACTCACAGTATAAAAGAATTTGAGGATTCCTTGGGCCATATTTATTTTCCCTTTCCCATCTCCATTTTTTTCTTTTCAAACATGAAACTGAAACCAAACACTTTCAGGAAACCAAACTATAATTACTGGTGAGTTCCACCCTGATGTAGCATGAGATGTGGCTGCCCACTTAAAGCAATACAAATCTGGTTTTGCCAAGCAGAGAATTCTTAGTTAATAAGCCAGCCATTTTCTGAAACAAGAGGACTGAAATTATCTGTAATGATTTATGCTGACCTCAGTGGATGGGAAGACCATGCCTCATCTTGGCAGACAAAGGAGTTGACCTCCAGGTCTTTGGCCCTTTGCAGGTTGTTGTGCTTAGGTATGCCTGTGCTGACCATGCTCCTGCAGATGATTAATTTGGTTTGTGTTTACTTCATCCTTACTTAAGTGGAAGCGATGAGAGGCAGCTCTTCTGAGTTAATGTAATGCTGCTCAGAGATGTAGGAGGTGATATCTCACTGCTGAGGATGCTTGAACCTCCCGTCCCCACCTCTGCCAAGACATGGCTGCAAGCTGGATGCAAATACCTGCTGGCAAGATTTGGGTGGGGAAGCACTGGGTAGGTTGTCCTGACCCAGCTGATGGGCTACTGAAATGTGACTCTGAAAGTTCTGGTTCCAGATCAAGTAGAAATGTCCTGTTTTGCACAGCCAAAACACTAAGGCTTTGCATCTGAAGTATATTTCACAGTCCTTGATGGGTTTGTTGCTGGTAGTGGGGTTGATTCTGGTTTTGGTATTTTATTTAATTTGTTTTTGCTTTTAAGAAAGGCCCGGGGTGCATGTGGATGTACAGGACTCTGTGAGAATTAAGGGTATTTATTTTGGAGGCTGGGCTTGGGTTGCATTTTTGGTTTTTTTCTAATCCCTGAGTTGGGAAACTGGATCTTATTTTTCCTGGAATACAGGGGGGAGGGTGGCAACAAGAATCAATGTGTTAAGCCATTAGCCACCAACTGCTAGTGTACAAATATTGACAAGTGCAAAGGTTTGGTGGTCTTGCTTTTCTGCATGAATATCAGCAGTCTGTCACACAAAGGCTGCCTGCACTTCCAGGAGGCCTGTGCCTGCGTAACACGAATTTTGCAGCGTAATAGGGAGGGAAATGTTGGATGTGGGTAGTGCAGCTTCCACTGAACCTTCGTTACCCAACATCTGCTTATACAGAGCTTCGCCTTGCAACACAAATATCATACATAAACTTTACTGTTCTAAAACCAGCAATGGCTTTCCTGAATCATGCTTCCTCATAAGGACAATCTTGTAAGCTCGTATCTGATCATTTGATTACGGATCTCTGGTGTCTCCTTTAAAAGATCACATGCTCTGAGGGATGTTCCCCAGGAAGAACGCTGTAACTATGTTGTTCACATGCTAGGAATAGAATAACTGTGGGAACTGAGCAATTTTCAAAACTGAAGCATCTTGCAGTGAGATCTGTGAAATGAATGGTCAGTGGGCTCTGAACAGGGATCTGTGAGCAGAGAAGTAGATGGTAGACTAAAATCTTGTCTGAGAAAAGAAAAAGAAACTTGAAAACTTTCCACTGTTGTTCAGTCTGGCTGAGTTCCATGAGCTTGCAACACTGAGTCATTATAGAAGTTGAGTCACTGGATGCCATAGGCAGTTTCAAATCCTTACTAATGAGACCTGCCCAGAGCAAGGCTAGAAGCCCTGGTGCTGGAGATGTCTGCAACCTGTGAGACAGGTACAGCCAAGGACAGAAGTGTGATCTTGGTCCATCATGCTGCAGATCCTCAGCCAAACTGCATACCCATAGTCCCTTCTGGGGTTATCATTCCAAAGCTGAGCATCCTCTGCAGATATTGTGCTGACACCTCTTTTCCCTCTGAAAATCATAAATCACTTTCTGCATAAATCTAACTTTCCACCGGACTCTGTAACATCAGGAACAATTGCTATAGTCTCCCTTCCAAGGAACAGTACTGCTGTGACTGGTTATATCTGTGTGCAAGTAAATAGCTGCAGGACAAGAAAGAACAGCATTGTTAAGTCTTCCACTCGCAGCAGTTAAAAGCACTGTTCTGTTCCAAACCAAACTGTTAAACATATTTCCAGCAAGTTCCATTCCCTTTTGGTTTTCACATGACTATCATCCAAAATTACGATTCTTAGAAATAATCTGGATGAAGTTAATTAATCTGCCATGAGTAATGAAGAATTTAGTTTGTTCTTGGGCATTTTATATGTTATATATTTGTTAGCAGAAGAATTCAATAAGGAAAACGTCTATTCTTCAGTAGCCTCCTGTGCTTTGCTGGCTTTTGATCTGTAAAGTTAATTCACAACGTTTAATTTCTTTTCCCCAAAAATGTCTTCTTTATTCAGCTGTGGAATGTCATGTGTTACCTGTCAGCTCTCAAAATGACACTTGGGCCTGAGTGGTTTGCAAAGGAAAAAAAGCAGGAAACTGAGTCTCACTCATTTTGCTCACTTCTTGCATCATCGTAAGTTTTGCCCTTTTTTCCTTCATTTTATGCTGGGCAATTAGTTTCTTGGGAAATTTTGTGGCTTTTTGATATCATAAATATCATGTCTTGTTATTTATAACTGCTCAGGCTTGTGTAAGCAGAGGATATATGTGAGGACATGGAGAGTGATGAAACTATTTGTAGATCACAGAGTGGTTATAGGGACAGTGGAAATGTCCTTCTTTCCACTGCAATGTGTAGATTTCCAGACCTGCAGAGGACACAGAGCACTGTGAAAGGAGACTGTAAGAGCATGGAATGAAAAGAGCTGCACATGCAATGCACAGTAGGGATCACATCATCTATTCAGGTTAAAGCAGCTATAAACAGATCAGATCCTGAAGCTGAGGTAAACAGCCACCAGCAGCTATTGTATGGACATGGGTCAGATAGTAACAGCTAGGGAGAGCTCAGACCTCTTCAGCTGAGGTTTAGCTCTTTGGATCTGCCCTGCAGCAGGGAGAGGCAACGGGTGACCTCCTGAGGTCCTTCCCTGCCCTTGTTTCTGTGATTCCAAAGGTTACGTGTAAATAGTTCATGCTGAACTCAAAAGCCATCAGGAGAAAGATAATGGCTGTGACAAGACCATTTATAGCTCATATACTTGTTTTTTTTATCATAACTGCAGCAAAGATAAAATAGAGTCAACAATGCAGAGCTTTGTTTGAAAGAAAGTTTCACAATTATTTTCTGTATTAGTGAGATGATGTAATAAACACAGAAATGGATGCACTTACATGAAAGAGATGAAATAGAAAGATGCTCAAGTGAAAAACTGCAGTCTTGTTAGTTTAGCTACTTTCCATACCAATACCAAAATGACCTGTAAAAGCAGCACTGCTAACCCCTTCTCTGCTTGGGCTCTGAAGTTCCACAAAGAAAGCTTGTGATGAGGCAGCTCTTGCCTGTTACTGTATCATTGTGGAAAACAGCACTCACATTGGATTAAAATGTGAGCAGAAGTGCTGCTTGCTGTAATGCCCACTCAAGTAATGGTGTATGACAGAACAAGCAATCCTTGTCATTTGCTGACCTTTATGAGTCACTTAATAAATATTGAGATAACTGGCACCCCTGCTATGCCCCATAGCATATCTTACCAAAAGTGGACAACACAGAACACATATCTTCAGAATAAGGTGTCTTATGAATATAAGAGTGGTACCTGCAGGGAAAATCCATGAAAGCTTCTGTATATAGGAATAATTGTCTACTCTGAACAAGACTCCAAGGTGTAGTGGTTGAACAGTATTTATCCTACTGCATGGATTCTCTTTACTCAAAATGAAAGCAACTTGATGATACAATTTCTTCTCTCAGGGCCATATTCCAGCAGGGACTTAGGGGTGGCCTGAATTATCCCAAGGTCTGTGTTTGAAGAGTAAGGAGCATTACTTGCTAGGCAGAGGCGTCTTTCATCTCACATGTAGGACCAAAAAGGTTTGGACTCCTTGTAATTTTAGCCTTTTGTTTTACAAGTAGTTGCCCTGGCTAAATTCCAATTAACAGTAAAGGTGGACTTAATGAAGAGGGAAAGAGGGCTTGGAAGACATGGAGGATATCCTGTTTTGAAGACTGTAGATGTCTTGAATTCGATTGTCAGCTTAGCATAGTTGCCCTTTGTCACCTTGGCATGTCAGTTTCTGTTTTCTTTCCCTGGATTTTAAAGAAAAGAGAAGGATTGGTGACTATGGGTGGGGAATAAATTTACTTTTCCGAGAGCAATCCTCTAAAGGCATCTTCAAGAATGCCAGGTTTGGAGGGTCTGTTGTGTGAAAGATGGTAGTGCAGAGATGAGAGTGGAAGTGGAAAGAAAACAAATGACTAATGGAGCAGTGTGGCTAGACAAGTATATGGACTGTGCTAAGGATAGAGAGAAAAAGTCTTCAGGGGAGAGACTGTAGAAATTGACAGGTGACTGCTTGAGGTCCTGAATGATAGTCGAGTTCACATCATAGAGTTCAGTGAGCATGCTGGATCTGTCTCTTCCTCTGCCTTTCACAGCTCTGGAACTAATTTTACATATTAAATGAAGTACTCTGTCGACCCAGTGTGTCTGGCACTGAATTTGTAAATCCATGCTTTCCATTTCAGTCAGGCGTGACTGGGTGAGCAACCCCTATAACTAAAAGAAATGACATGAATAATTCTTCCTTGAAATAAGGTCAATGTTATCCTCATGTGACTTCAGCTGTGTGGAAGGAACAAAGACCTACATCAACTGGGTGCTATTAGCAACTCTGAGTGCAGATGTATTTTGTCATGAGTCTCCGCTAATAATTAAAGAGTAATTATGATTCTCTTTTTTTTTCAAGAAAACAATATTCTTCATAGAAATGTCTTCCAGCATCAAATGCACCTTGGGGTCAGAGAAATTTTGTCATTACAAAGCAACTTTCATGTTGTGCCCTAGTGCACATTTACTAAAAAGTTGCTAGTATTCATATTCTGCTTCGTCTTTGTCATCATAAGCCTAATCTTTTATTGTCATATTAAAATGCAGTTTACAGAATTTTCTTTGTTGGTTTCTGTTTCTTTATGTAATTCTGACTTCCCATTTCAGTATATAACATGACTGATTTAATATTGTCAGCTGCCTTTCCTATACATACAATAATTTCAGTGTAAAAAAAGTGGTAATAGTGGATGCAACTTGCTGCTGTTTTCAGATAGCATCAGAAGAGAATGTTTTGGGTTTTTTTAATATACAATCTCAACCTAGTTTAATTTATGTGGAAAGCTTATTTTGTCCTTACTACAAAAAGAAATTGACAATTCTATAGATTATTTTTTTCTACAGAACAATGGAATAGCACTGGTTGCCATAAAATAGCAAAATGCAGTACATCTTGCTAATAGAAAATTACAGTATCTTTAACAAATGAACTTGCATAGATCTTTCTTTTATTGTTAAAAGTATCCTGCCTTAAACAATAGGCAATCTCTTTGGAAA
Organism: Serinus canaria; assembly: GCF_022539315.1. Taxonomy (NCBI): domain Eukaryota; kingdom Metazoa; phylum Chordata; class Aves; order Passeriformes; family Fringillidae; genus Serinus; species Serinus canaria. Next base: position 36,806,914 of record NC_066319.1, on the reverse strand, counting down.
TGCTTAAGTTACCAGTTTCACTACCATTTTATACTTCTGCCTACTGTCAATAGGAGTTCACAGTCTGCACTATGTCTACCTAAATCTGCTTAGGGAAAGGAATGGTAAGTCAGGTGTGTGGCATTGGAAAACCTACATTATTTTCTTCTGCTTTTCCTTACTTAACTCTAAATGTTTTCAGCACAAATTGAATAGCATAGATAGGAAAACTTGTCTTTTTCATATACACTAATTTATCAGTTCTAGGTGTAATATTAAATCCATGCTACACAATTTTGTAAACATGCCACCAGCTCCATAAACACAGGGCTTTGAAAATTGCTTGTGGAAAACTTAGGATCTACTACTGAATCATATTCAAAGGCTATTATAGGTAAATATAAGGCATCATGAGGTCTTGCATGAAAGATCAGAAAACAGTATTCTATATTATTAGTTTGTGAACCTTCTCAGGTTACCCAAGAGAAGCCATCTAAAACACTAGCTGGTCTGGAAAAGGTGTAGAGTAATTGGTGCTGCTGTGCTATGGGAACCACTTTCTATTACTCCCAGATTATCTTCACATCATCATATTTGAGATTACAGAGATTGGGTAAAAGAAAGCAGATGGAGATGTGGGTTTATATCTTTTGCTCATGTCACAATATTTTTTGTTAAACCGTTGTCATTACTGGAATCTGGCACAGGCCATAGAAGAATGTATTTGAGCAATCTTTTCAAAATTTATTATTAATTTACCTGTCTTTTGCCCTGATTATGTAAATAAATAAAGCTAAAATCAATTATTTTTTAATTCTGTTTCCCAGTGGTGGGGTGCTATTTCCAGTGACAGTAATGCATTTAAGTCTATTATTTTAAGTCTAGCAGATTATACAACTCTGGTTTTACTTCACAGTCTTTTATAGATTTAGCTACAGCCATTAACAGCAGATTTCTGCCCCTGTATTCTAAAGGCACAGATTTCTGGCCAAACTCAGCAGTCATAGAACCAAAGAATCATACATTAGTTTGGTTAGAAGAGACCTTTAAGATCACTTCAGTAGAGTTAGAATATGACTAAAAGTCAATTCCTTTTCCATTGAAAATAGGTCAGGAGATAAAAAGGGTTGAACAAGAGAGACATTAACATGGGTTGAGAAGAAAATTCTAGATATAAAAATTTATAAAATTGAACTGGGATACATTTGATTTTCAGGAACTACAGTGAACCAGATCCTTTGAACATTTTAATTTATATAAGACAGTTTGTATAAGCTGACTCCTTTGAAGATGTTGGAATTAAATTCACATATCAGCTCTGGTTTTCTGAAGAATTCAGTCAATGTATTTTCTTTAAAACCAGTGATCTTTTTTAACCCTTCTCCTTCTGGTGACAGAAAATATTTTAATGATTGGAGAATTAGAAATAAAAAACTATCTTTTTCTTTCCTAGCCAAACTAGTGCACTCCTAAATAAACTGTTCTGCATTTCCTGGGGTCCTCCCTCCACAGTCCAATGCCAGGCAGTACAAATGGAACTGGCATACCCTAACTCTGTTTAGACTGGTTTTCCAGAAAAGCAACTGATCTCTGAATTTAACCTCACATCTAAACAATGCAGCATACTGAAACTATTGGCTCTTTAGCCCTAAACTTAGTGATCAGAAATTCCCTAGATTATTTTTGCATTCCAGGACTGCTACCATACAAGAGTCATGGGGACATGAGGAAGATTCAAGATGCTAAACAAACATATATATATATATATATATATATGTACGTAAAAATTACATTATTCCTCAAACTATCTGGTGAGCTAGCATTTTCTTCTAACATCATTAATTAGGTCTTGAAAAAATTCTGTGGTGTCACAGACGTTATTGCAGAGGAAACCACACTGGCAAGCAAGGAGGAAATAGTAACAGTGCTTTTGTTAATTTAACAGAATAGAAGGCGTAACCCTTTTAGTGTTAGAACAAGGACATTTATATGAAATATTTATATGAAATATTTTCATTCATTAGAAGAAGTTAGTGCTTTTACCTTAGAAAGAGTTTTGGCACAGACTAACTTGACAATTCACATAGGCTTCCTTTCATTATGTTCCCAGGTATAAATGGCACCTTATCAAAAAGATGAATTTTTGATTAGCAGAGGACAACATATTAGAAGTTAGTTGGACTAATCAGGCTTCAGTTGCTGCTGTTAAAACTCAGAGAAAAGTCTAGCTCCACAGACCACAGAGAAAAAAACCACCTTTGATGCAAGTGAAAAATGGTAATGGCATGTCATTTTCAAAAATACATGCAAGCAATTCTGGTGTCTACCCAGTCAGTCTTGCCTGGGCTCCCCAGAGCTGCAAAGGGACCCTGCACCCTGCAGCCAGTCCTCTGGGAGCAGGGATGGTCTTGAGGCCCTGTCTGTAACCCAGCTCTCCTCATTCTAGTGGGAGCTGAGGTTCCAACTCTGACTTTTGCTTTGTTTAACCTATTAATTTATTTGACTGTCTCATTCCTGAGTGCATCATCACCTGCACGGATGAGGACTGAATAGTTAAGTACTTTCCTATTGTTAGGTCAGCATATGTGCTGCTGCAATGGGAAGAACTCCAGGAGTGTTTATGCCCAAGGGTGGAGAACATGAGAGCCTGAGAGGAATAAAGCATAGCTGCTGGTGAGTGCTGTGTTTTCAAGGCAGATGAACAATTTGGTGAATCTGGTTACTATATTGGCCCAGAATGAAACAAAAAACCTCGGGTGCATCAAGTCCCTGGAGCTGTGGTTTTTCAGCAAGAAAATGTACAGGGAGACTAGAGTTCCCACAAGCACTTATTCCAAGTTCCTAATTGATTGTGGGTGCTATTTTTAGACATCCTCACCCACCTCCTGGGGAGATAACCAGGAGCTAGTTACCCCCACGTTAGCAGGTTATTGGGAGTGCCTCAGTACCATCAGCCTGGGGTGGAGAAGAGCATTAGGCAATTCAGGAAGCATTTGGCAAAGCTATTAGTAAGGACTTCTCCCTCCCTAATCACCTAGTTGATATTCATGATACTAATCGAGATAATAGCTGTCCCTGCTTGTCTCTCTTTTTTCCAGTCTGATGAAATGCTGTGCTCTCTTCCTGCTAAGGAAGACAAGTGGCAGGTGATCACAGAGGGTGTGGAGCTGCTCTGCAAGAAGTCAACAGGCAAGTGGATATGGCTTATAATATGGCTGCTGTTCAACAAGGAAAATACGTGAGACTACCTCTCCTGTTTAGTTTTTGGTACATAAAATTTGTGATGTTCACCTTTGGCATGTGGGTGGACTGCCATTTTGGGTGGTGATGGGGAATACAACACTAATTTGAGAGTCGGTGATCATGATACAAAAGTGATTGTAAGGCTGCACCCTGGTGCTTATCTCTACTCTTTCTGTTGTTCATTTCCTATCTATTGTTATGGTTATCACTTACAATAAAAGAACATTGATTTACAAATACTTGAACTTTATTAACAAGACATTGTTGTAAAATGATGAAGTCAACTGAGAGTTCCACAGCAGAAGGAGGAGGTGACTTGATGGAGTGTGATGTATGAATTTGCTGGTGGCAATGATTTGCATGTCTGGCTCTTATGGTCTGGGCTTATATTTCCTGCCAATGCAGCATACTGATTGCCAGTAGTTCTGTCTTATGTTTCCTTGTCCAGACTGCACCCAGCTGCATGTCTTTTGGCCTTTTTTTGCCATTCCAGCTGGATGGTTTGTACTAGATTGGAGAAGAAATCCAGTTACTTTTCACTCCTTGTGAAGCTCTAGATACCATAGGATTTACCATTCCTGTTGGTCTTTTGCTGGCCTCTGGACATAAGATTACAAAATATATGATCACTGCTCTTTTTTTCCCCCCTCTCTTATGGTTCCAACCGTGACCAGAAATTTTTCAGAGGGGTAGCAAGAGATTGCAGAAATTTGCTTCTTGAGGTCATGGCTGAACAGGAAAAACAAAGAACAGATAGTTGTTCCTGGTTGTTTTATTCCCCTACTTAAAAACATATATTTAAACCTTTATTAGAGCCTTGAAGCAAACACTCTAGTTAAGGTCTTGGGTTTGAGGTTTTTTTCTTTACTGTGCAAGATCAGCATATTGTAAAACTCCTGGGAATACAGATCTAAAGGGACAGGGAAGGGTAAGCAGAAGAAGTATTTAGTGACAGATATTAAACAATTCCAGACAGAATCCTTGAGGGAATATCTTTCAAGAGAAATCCTTAAGTGGCAAGACCCAAGCTGGGAAAATATTACACCAATATATTTTACAGCCTTCTGAAGAGCTGGTGGAATAATACGAGGAATGTTTTCCTTTCTTGCCACATTCAGTTTCCTCCTGTGTGCCGTGCTGGCAAATTGTTAAGCATCTTGTAAAATACTGCCTTGAAGTACATGAGTGCTAACAGGTTTCCATAGCTATAAACTACAGGACTGAGTGTGGCTGCCTCCAGTGAGCTGTTAGAGGCTTCTGTAGCTCCCTCCCCTCTCCCTCTCCAATAGTGGTTCATCACCCTGCATCTGCGCTGGGGAATCAGAGCAGACCCCCAGTGGCTGAGAAGTTCTTTAGAGCACTGTGACATTTTCCTGTAGATGATGCCACTACTTCCCATGCCCTGAATAAATATTGCCTTTGCAGTACCTCTATCAAGTGTTAAAACAGACAGAGCATGACCTGAAACATGCACGGCACAATCCACTACTCAAGTTTGTGAGCAAAAAAGAGAGTAGGTGATGCACACACAAGACAAGTTTACTTACCTGTGACTGAGTTTGTAGCAGAAAAAAAAATCCTGTTCTACCTAAAAACCATGTATGTTATCTTGGAAATAATGTGATTGAATTTCTGTAGGCAGTCTTAGATGTCTTCTCCCTTATTTGCTTACATGTGTCCATCACATTTCACATCACATGTAACATAATCAATAAGTGTGGTTCGCATGCATCTGTTATATATAATTCATTCCTCTACTTTTCTATATGATGGCATTACAGAAGATTAGTTTTGTCATGAAAATACTATATAATGCACTTCATAGGATTTAAATATTTTTCATTATTGAATTGAATCATGTGCTTTAAAAATTAGTGAGTACTATATCACTGAGGTGGAAATGCTGCCTCCCCAAGCACTGCCTTTTGCTCTTGCATGCAGTTTTTGGTAATAATTAGCTGCCTTTGGGTGTTATGTGAGGTAGAGGAGACCACTCATTGGAAATTACTGAACTGTTATAAATGAGGATTTTAGTGAATTTAAGGAAACTTATGATCTATTTTCAAGAAAATCTTTGGGGTTTTGAGGTTGTTTGTTTGTTTGTTTTGGATAGTGGGGAATCAGAAAATAATAAATCTTGCCAGAGAGGAAATGGAAGATAATTTGAAAGCATGTGAATGAGCTGGAAGAAAGAGAGGGTTCCCACCTTTTCACTCATACATGTTTTCATCAGCTGGGAAGGTAGGGTCAGAGATGCTTACTCAAAATTTTCTGTGAAGAAAATTTTCTGTGAATTCAAACATTACTTTGAATTCAAGGTTATTTGTCAGGAATTTGACAGAGAGCATGAGTACCAAATATTTAGCTGAGTTTGTTTCTTGTGGAGTTCACAATAAAGTTCAGGCATCAGAGTGAGATTCTGGGCTCTGTCTCTGTGTTAGGTTTGGACATGGACCAATGCTGGGCTTTCAATTTATTGCACTTTGCCTTTCTGTCCAAGACAATCCATGACTTCCTCTCTGTATCTTATTGACCATGCACTTCATGTTCATTGACAGGGAACAGAAGTGGAAATGTAGCATCTCATAATATAAAAAGTCTTTTAATATCACTTTGTCTTTGAATTATGGATATCAGCACTCAGAACATTTACCAGACACTTTGTGGGATGTGACCTGCCCCGAGATGGCTTTATCAGTGTAAGTCACCATTTCCACTGCTCTGATGTGGCCCACTGGGAGGGGTTTGCACTACTAGAAAAGAGTGTGCCAAAGTGTCAGCAGGATGTGTCAGTGCCAGATAGATTTGGGTGGGATGCACACACATTTCTGCTAGAGCAAAGTAAATTCTCATAGCATAATTTCCATGTTCAGATGAACAATTCTGTCGTGATTGCATTATTTTCTCAGCAGTGACCCTGCAAAGCAAACTTATTTTCCCTGACCTTTAAGGCCTTTTGAAAATCACTGTGGATCCCAGAGCATAAAATAGTATACAGTTTAGCTATTATTCATCTAAATATACATGCATGCTGAGACCCAGATCTTATCTATGTTCTTTGCTTCTTAGTACATTGTTCATTTGCACTAAAATGTGTTGGTGATACTAGACAGATTACCAGGATGATCCAGTTTTCTCTATAAAATCAACCTATCCTTATCATTGATGCTGTATCTACTCCTGGTCACATATTTAATAATACACATACACTCAGACAGCTTGTTGATGAAACAGCAGCTTACTTTTAAGACTATCTTTAAAATGTTGATTTATCTTTTCTGTATTTCATGGAAAAGACACAAGTTTATAACAAAAATGTCAAGAAAAAAGACGAACATGAATCAATCCACTCTAGGATCAATACACTATAGCCTATTGATCTGGCCTCTATAAAAGCAATAAATCTGCTACGAAAAATCTCTTTTTTCCCCCAAGACTTGACTGAGGTCACATGCAAGATTTCAGCGGACTTTTCATGAGGCAGTTTTCTCTTACTTATAAAGGCAGAGTAGCTTCTGGGATATAACATGACCTTAAGAATACTCTCCTGGGACTGCAGGATAGACTCATGCCTTGATCAAGCCTAAGCAAAGAGTGTAAATCAACCTCTAAAATGACAACACAGTGTGGCACAGATCTCTTCAGGTGATTCCTCACCCCCAAGCCAGAGGGCATCCTCAGTAATTCCTAGTTAAGTAAGGGTGCAGTCAAAAATCTTTCTTTTCAAAACATAAACATCTCTTTCTCCCTCAGGGAAGGGAGAAAAAGAACAATTTTAAAGATGGGATTTTTTTTCTTCAGATCACACCATCTGATCATTCAGAGCACAGCAGTGCAGACAAGAGCCCAGGTGAAGTTTCCATTCACAACCACAAAATGGGAAGACAAGTTTAGTCATGGGTAGCGTCTATTTATATTTCTTCCATACATCCACAAAAAAAAAAAAAAACCAAAACATAATTTTCTCAGAAAATTGCTCAAGAATGGATTAGGTAGAGGATTATTTAGCACAGACATAAAGCTTTGAAGATGTGCCTGGCTGCTGCAGTCTCTGTGTAAGGCAGCTACCTGTATCTGCTCAAATTATCTTAACCTGTGTAAATCTCCACTGAAGATACCAGCTGCTCCTCTCTGGTTTGAGCACCCACATTCCCAAGGTGCTGTTGCTCTGTGATGTCCAGGCTTGATGTCCTTGAGGCTGGTTTTGAACCCCCAGTAGGTTTTTGGCAGTAAATAGCTACTTACCCTCTGACTTGGATATCCCCAAAAAGGCAATGAAGGGACTGCAAAGTGAGATTGAGCTGTTTATTAAGTAAGAATGACATTTTGTACTGTGTCTAATTACTGCAGTGTCTGTTCAGGAAAGGCAGCTCAAAAGATCCCTCAGGAAAAAAAATGTTGGTGACAAAAATGTTCCATAATCTTCAAAAGAGAGATTATGGTTGCAATATCCAAGGGTTCTGTTTGAACATACTAGCATCCTGACATGCTAACATTTCACAGTCAAACAGACAGTGAAAAAATATTAACATCAGCTTCTTCTCTGTGGAAGAATGATGAAAAATGTGAATTAAAGTCCATTAATCCACTCTGGCATTACAATAGGAATAGCTGGATCCTTGCTTTGAGTTGTAGGAACATTGGCTTGTCTACAAAATCAATGGTTTAAATATATATGAATTAAATAATTGGTCAACTCTTTTGGTTATGGTATTTTTCACTCCTTTTGCTTTAAATTGGCAAGAAAGTCATTATACAAGGCCTTTCTCCATTAAACCCCCTGATCAATCACTTAAGTCACCATCTTGTGCCTGTAACACAAATTCCATTTAAGTTTTCCCATAGGACACAAAAAAAATTTCAACACTTATGAAAAGAGATACTGACAGTATTTTTCCACAATACTCGTAATTCCTTTAAGAGTTTTCTTTTTTTTAATGCACTACATGAAGGCCTAAATTTTCTTTTCTGCATTGCCTTTAGAAAGTTTTGCTGGGGAAAGACACTACTAGCTAGTTGGAAACAGAAAAATATTTTTGAAAAGGCAGGTTTTAATTACAAGTATTGTTCTTTTTTGCTGAGTTGCAAGTAATTAGTGAAAAGTGATGTCATTTGGCCAGCAAAGAGAGCTGGAGCCTCATGTCAGAGATGGAAAAGCCTCGTGCACACTGTTCTAAACACCAGGACAAGGACTTTCAGGTGTGAGAGGGCTGGCACAGCATTTGGCTAACATGAGCTGAAAGCTGTGCAAGTGGGATCGATAACTACTGGGACTTTGGCTGTTAACTCTTGATTTATGAAAATCACCTAATAGCATTGGTGTCTGCTGCTATTATGTGGCTGGGTAGCTTGCTATCAGTGCTTGCTATCAGAAAGAAATTGCAATTAGAAAAAAAATTGCTTATCAGAAAATCAAATGTGTGCACAAGCAGCAGCCTCCCACATGATCCTCAGAAATCCATGACTGTCTAGATTTTGATTAAATTTTATTTACAAAAAAAGAAAGTAATATTTTAAATAGATCAAACCCTACGCTCTGCATGAGGGTGTTCAGAACTGTGTGCAGGACAAACTAAATGCAGTTTTGTTATAAGGTTGGCACTACAACTATTTATGTGTATAAATTATCAATTGTAAAACTTTACATGAACATTATTTTACATTTTATGCAGCCGAAGTAAAACTTAGGCACTACTGTTCAGAATAACATCTGGCAAATGTCCTACAAAATAGATGAGTTTTATTAGAAAAATTAATTTAAGAGAGCAAAACAAATCTTTTGTGTAAGTTTTATTAGCAAGCTATTCAGAAGAGAATTCAGGGAACAGTATTTTCATGGTTCTGCATTAGGAGGAAAAATTGCTTTAATTAGGTATGGTAAGTGATCAATTTTGCATGCTATGATTAGGAAGACAGTTCTAGTAATTACATATAGGGTAAGATGTCCAAGTGCTTGAACATCTGTTCCTAATTATCAAACTTACAATACAGAAAAAGCTTACATCTGTATTAATTTTTTATGACCAAAACCCAAATCCAAAATATTTTATTGTGATCTTTATGTGAAAATGCTAATTCTATTTTTAATAAAACTATTATGCCTTGTATTTAATGGGATTTATTATCTTCCTGATGCAAAAAAGTCTACATTTTACTATAAAGGACCTGTACTTGTAGGATAGGAATAAAAGGCAGAAACTTACCACTTTAATTATCTTAAGTAGTTTAGAAACATTGTAACTTCTCACTCAGGAACTTTTAAAAAGAATATTGGTTTCTGTTTTTTGTTTAACTTGTATCATATCTTAATCTAAAGCTAAAATGGAGGACCATAGTTCTTGAGAGATAAGGCATGAGATTTGAAATGTATGCTCACTAAATTGCTTAAAAATTTTCCACTCATAGGTAAGTGGAAAATAAATAAAAAGGCAAGAAGATTAAATAAGATAAAGCAAAATCACACTCCCCCATGTTGAAGATTATTTTTGTATTCATATTGATCCAAAACAGGTATGAAGAACCAGAATTCTGATTTTATTCCCTTTATAAGGTTTTTTTGTTGTCTCTGATTCCACAATTTAAAATAAAAAATAAAAACCCAAACTACACCTACACACACACAAAAAGAAAAGTCAACAAGAACCCAACCCAGACACCTCTGCTATCTTACTGGCATTTCAGTAACTGCTGTAAGTCAGCTGTAATTTTTCTTGCCAGCTAGAGATTTCTCAGAAGTTAAATTTGCCTGTACTGACAATTGCACAGCGGCGACTTTAATTATAAAACCAGGTAAGAAATGAGTGCTCATTCATTAATTAATAGAACAGGAAAAGTCTGATCCCTAAACCTGTCTATCTTTAAATATGCTCTTGTTTAGATTTTTGTTTACATCACATCCTTATTCCTTGTTTTCCTTGGAAGCTATGGGAAAACTAGAAATGTGAAAACTCAACGACTGCAAACCAGCAGGGAAGATACTTTAAACACTTTATTTCTGACATTCTTCTTCATCTATATTAATAATCAGTTAATGTCTTGAGAAAGAAAAGATATAGAAAAGATTTTGAGATCTGGTTTTACCAGTAGAAGTCTCTTTAATATTAAGAACTTTGATTTCTTGTTTGTCAAAATTTATGTTTCTGACTGTTATGGTTCTCTGGCTTGAAATCCCTGGCAATGCAGTTAACACATCTATGGCCCCAGTCTTCTGATCAAAGGATTGTGGATTACTGTTTACCTGGACATATCCCCTATTTTATTGCAATGCACTATTTGGGGCAGACTTATTTCTCTGCCATCAGGATTTACTGTTTAATTCCAGAAACACTGAGATACACTTGGGAGAAAGGAATATGGTTTATGGGGAGGAATATCTACTTAAAAAGAAAGTAACTTTTGAATTAATCATAATGTGATCTATGGTAATTTTCTATTTAATTTCAAACATAAATACTTGCATGGGATACAGTTCTTAAGTGATCAATCCAAATAAAAAAGGGGAAACAAACCTCTCTAAAACATGGAAATATACATATGGATATCTGTACACTCAGATTCCTACAAAGATGTAACAATTTAAAATTCATTGAAATGTTGTTTGAGAAAAATATTATATTCTTAAAGTTTATTGTTTTCCCTTTGTGCTATTTATTTACCATATTGAACTTCTCTGTTTACATAATGAAAATCTCAATAGTTGTCTCTTTTACCCTCATAGCCATACCTAATTCCAAGTTCTTGACAGTATGATACTTGATAGCCATAAAATTAACTGCCTAGTGCAATATTGTCAGACTGTGCATGAAGTGCATTTACCAAACAGCTCTGCTCTCCTTGCTCTCTGCTCAATTGCTAGCTCCCTGCAGGACAGTTTGGAACACCCCAGGGCTCCTCAAGCAGCTGACAACATGCCACAAACATTCATTGCTCTACAAGAGATGCACCACAGGCCAGTAAAATCTGCAAGTTTAAGGTCTGGCATTCCTCAGGAGCTGCTGGAACAAGATAGGAGCAGTTAAACCTATCAGGAAGCTGGCAATCTCACTTCCCAAAGAGCCATTTTTACACCCAAACTGCTTTAGGAAAATCTTGATAAAACACCTGATTGTAGCTGACAGGTAGCTGAGCTCCCCTAGCCATAACAACACTTAAAGTGTTGTTTTTTTCCAAGACAAGGATTTGGAAGATACTGGTGCATCAGATACTCAGCCCACTACAAACAAGGCAATCTTGAGCAGATGTTTAGACTAGTCAAAGCCTACCTGAAAGTTTATCACACATTAACTAACTCAAACCTCATTCAGGCTGGATGGATGGAAAGAAAGGGAAGATACCAATGACAGCTGAGCTATTATAGACTGCCATGGGTTGGAAGGAACCTTAAATATCATCTAGTTCCAAACACCCTGTCCTGGACAGGGATGTCACCCACCAGAGCAGATTGCTCAGAACCCCATCCAACCTGGCCTTGAATACTTCCAGGGACGGGACATCCACAACTTCTTGAGCAGCCTGTTCCAGAGCCTCAGCAACTTCACAGGAAAGAATTTCCTCCCTACGTCCAGTCTAAATCCCTTCTCTTTTAGTTTAAGTCATTTACCCTTGTTCTATCACTATTTGCCCATATAAAAAGTTCCTCTCCCTCTCTTTTAAAAACCCTTGTAAGTACTGCAAGGCCACAATGAGGTCTCCCCAGAGCCTTGTCTTTTCCCAGCTGTCTCAGCCTCTCTTCATAAGAGAGCTGCTCCAGCCCCCGATCATCTTCGTGCCCCTCCTCTGGGCCTGCTCTGAGAGACCCGTGTACCTCTTGTGCTGAAGATTCCAGATCTGGACCCAGCACTCCTTGTGGGGTCTCACGAGGGCAGAGCTGAGGGCCAGAGTCACCACCTCAGCCAGGCAGCTGGTGTTGCTTCTTGTTTATCAAATTGTTCACTCCTGCCCAAAAAGGTTGTCCCAATGGTTCCCATCCTTGCAGGACATCTCACTGGACTTAAGACAACTCCCCAAACAACTCTTTTTTTTTTTTTTTCTCAGAATTACTTTTCTGCCACCTTAGCAGAGATCAGCCATCAAGGAGCCCAAAGTGTGCCAAAGCAAGTGCAAAGAGAGGTGTGGGGGGAAAAGGTGCTGAATGAGTTGTTAGGTCAGCTCAAGCCATGACAGGTACCTTTGCCCTCACTCTTGCTTTCAGTGTGACATAACATTAAGGGTGCTGACAAAGGAGCCCTGTCCTGTCTTGTGGCTGCAGTTGGAGGACACATCACACCAAAACACGGCTGCTCTGCCATGATACTGCACAGCAGGCAAAGGAATGCCACAGCTGCTGATGCCTCAGCTATTTCTGTGTAAAACTAAGCCCCCAGTGAAGGTGGATGTAAGGCTCTGGACTTGCACTTTTGATGGGGCTGAGGCAGAAACACATTCTCTTCTGCCAGCGCTGCAGTGTTGAAACCTGCAGCAGAGGGATGGGAAAGGCAGGTGGGGTTAGTGACCCCGTAAGAAGCCATAGCAAGGTGTGCTAGCACTGGTGTGTCATCCCTGTACAAACACTACCTGCCCCTTGGCCAGAGAGGTTGTACAACCACACCAACATCGTCAGAAAAGTACCTTCTGTAGGCAGAGCTTCAGCTATTTTCTCACTAGATCATGAGACATCAGCTCTACAAATCATGCTATAAGGTATTAAGAGTACTGTTTTACAGTTTCTCACTGATATAAAGAATACTCTTCTCTTCTTCCCTTTCTCTTGCTAGGGCCTTTGCAGTTCAGCCCTTGGCACTGAAGAAGTCTGGCTTTCCAGCAGGGAAAATCTGAAAACAAGACTCAAAATGTTTAAAACTCCCTGCTCTAAAATGTGTGAAGCAGTTCATCTGTAAATTCTCGTCAGAAAAATAGCATTAGTGTATAACTAATATCCAGGCTTGACTGACACCAATTATTCTAATCCTCTAAAACAAATCTCCTTAAAATCAGTCTGCCAGCTTGCAAATGTCCTTTTTTAGTCTATTGAACTCTAATGTATGCCATACTGGCAGTGAAAGCAACAGATATGCAGGACTCAGAAGTTTTCAAAATTAGATTAAATGGAAAATAAGAAGGCACAGAATTAATTTTAGAAGTGAAAAAAAAAAATATACATTGTAAGGATAAACAGAGCTTTACATGGCAGAGGGATTGCTCATCTATAATTGAATGATGTAGGATTTTTAATTAAATTGTGGTGACACCTTTCATGCCTGAGATGCACAGCACTGTAAACAAACTTTATGCACGTCCAAAAGTGCAGGTGACGTGAATCGCCTGATTTCTCACCCCCACGCCTTTGTTTGTGCCCCGTGCAACACTTACATTGTACATGCTCTGTGAGAGCTTTGTTTGGAGAGCAGTGGAGTGCTCACAAGAAGTGCTATGGAAGGTTCGATGTCTGGTCCTGTTCCAGCTCTTTTCTTCTTCTGGGTGGTTCTCATGCACTGTAGCATACACTGAGGACTGCTTTGCCTTTTTATTGGCAAGTTCATGGCTTAGCTTGGGTATTATTACAATTGCAGTCCAGCATCTCTCAACTCAGCTTTGGTACCCCTAAGGGGAAAGAAAGTGACCCTTGAAGAGTGTCCCTGGGCTAGGCAGGAATTTGTCCTTGGTGATGATCAAGGTGATGTGTGATAGAGGCTGTGATTGCTCAGGTCACAAACTATAATGATGGCATGAAAACTGTTTCTGGGGGCAGTCTGCATGCATGGAGAAGTTCTAACATAAGCCATCACAATCTCTGTCACACACCTTTATTATTATCATCATCAAGGGACAAAGAGATGAAGTAAAATAGCACCGGTAAATAAAAATAAATAGAATCACTACTCTTTGTTCCTCCTGATGTTTTATCCTCACATGAACAGTAATGCATCTGATTGCTATTGCAAATGCTAGTATGAAAAGCACCTCTTGCTTCAAGGGACAAAACACTTTGTCCACCAGAAAACCTGATTTGCCAACAAAGGGAAGCAAATGCCCTCCTGAGGAAGACATGACATCAATGCTGGAGGAATAAAAGTATTTACAACTCTGTGAACATCACTCTGCAACTGGGGCTGTGGACTCAGTTTTCTAAGACAAATCTTTAACTCTCTAAGGTGACTTTTACTGATGGAGACCTGGCATCAATCTTACTTGTAATTTCAAACTTTCAAAAGGAGAGAAATAAAGCTGCAAAGACCAACTTCAGCTGCATACACAAGAGCATCTCTCTTAGCCCTTGACTTGTGGCATCATTACACTTGATAGAAGGGCTGGAAGTTCAGCGTTCACAAATACTTGATTTTGGTACAGGACTGTGTATCTGCATGTGTGTTTGAACAAGAAAAGGGGAAAAAAATCAAAGGGTTTTGGCACATAATGGCTTTTATATAATAAAAATGTGTGAACAGTACAATAATTCATCAACAATATTTCCTAATGCATCCAAATTTCATAACGCTGAGATTTTGCAGTTGAACTAATCTTGCATCCCTTGCTGATTATGGCAACTGCTCTTACCCTATCACACATGACTGGTTCCTCAGATAATCATTAAGGAAATAATAAGATTCAGAATTGAATCTTATTAATTATAACCCCACTTTAATGTGAAGTGTGTACCTAAAGGTCCTTTGACAGTCCATATCTCACCACATATGAATTTATCCAATGTAATGTTGCTCGGCTCTCGACAGAGCTTTCAGGGAATAACTTTAGAGGATTAGACCTGTGCTTAGTGCTACGCGCTGAGGGTAGACACCACTGGATTCAAGGAGAACAAACGTGGAATACGTGACCCGCTCCTGCATATGCCGCCGGGGCCTGGAGTTTGCCGCTCGAGCAGCATCAGCAGCACGGACTGCTTGTAATCCCGTCAGGATTCGCGACGTGAAGGGGAAGAAAAGAAACAGCACAAATTTTGCCTTTTTGGGGGGTGAAATGTGCCGGGTTTCGGCCGGAGCCATTTTAGTCCCGTGTCGTGCCGTGCCGTGCCGTGCCGTGCCGGGCGCTGAGCGGGCTCGGCGGGGCACGTCCGGCACGGGCAGGCACACCGAGCTCCGGCCGGGGCTCGGCTCCCGCTGCCCCCGCGGGGTGCGGAGAGGTGCGGGTGTGTCGGTGTGTGGATGTGTGGGTGTGACGGTGTGCGGGTGTGTGGGTGTGACGGTGTGCGGGTGTGCGCGGACTCCGCGGGGCCAGCGCAGGTGGCCGCCGAGCAGGGGGCATCGCTCGGCACACGGACAGCGGCTGCGGGGACTCTGTGGCATCGCTACCTTCACAGACACCGACTCAGGCACGGCCGCCCTGTCCCGCCCGGCTTGCCCGCAGGCAGCGCCTCTCCGCAACGTGACTTTGCTTCGGTTTTGGGTTTCTGTGGAGGCTTCTCTTGTTTGTTCAGCAAATCCCGGGCATGTTGCGTGTGCGAGCGGAGCTGAGCGGTTGTCTGCGGCTCGCTTCTCAGGAGGCATTTTACGTGAAAGCATGCTGCTTGGTCGGAACAGACCCAACAGCGCCCGCGGGACCGTACTTCGCGGCCGGCCGGGGCAAGGACAGTGTTACCGCCAAGGGCTACGCGGGGGAAATGCGAGTTTTGGTTTGGAACGAATTTTTGCACGGTTTGACCTCAGCTGTCCCGTCATGGCACGAAGCCGCCGATGGTCCGGGAGGTGTTTCCTGCTACCAAAGCCCAGCAACCTGGCGGGCCCTTTGGGATAAATAATTCAGGGAGGTGCTGTTTTGCTATGTAAACCTTTTGTAAAAGATGCATTTCTCGCCCAGAAAAACTGTATCTGCCGCTTAATGCAACAGTTCCGTCTGGCGCCGAAAGCGCCGCTGCGGTGGGCGGAGGTAAGAGACTGCCGGAGAGCCCCGGCGGGGCATTGGCAAACTTCACTCGGGCTATTCCAAGAGCGGCGGAGCAGGGCAGGGCGAGGCGCGGGGGTCGCAGCCGACATGCCGGGGGAGAATTCCTCAATGGCGCTGCCCACGCCCACTCCGGGGGCGCGCGGGACCGCGGGACACGCCCCCCCGCGCACGTGTGGGAGCCCTCGCCGCGCGTTCCCCGCGGGCCGGCCCCGCCCTGCCCTCCGCGATTGGCTGCCCGGGCCGCCGCGGGCGGGTAGGGGGCGGGGCGATCGCTCGCGCCGGGCGGCCCCTCCCACGTGCGGCGGCGCGAGCACACATCCCGCACGTAGCCGGCGCGTTAATCAGCGCGGGGCCATCTGCCGCCCTCCTGCCGCGGGCGGGGGCTGCCCGCGCCCTTCCCGCACGCCCCGGGCCGCTCCCGCACGTTGCTGCGCCGCCAGTGGCAGTAGCAGCAGCGCAGGGCTTCGGCAGCACCGCCGCTCCCGCAGCGCCGGGCCGCGGTGCGGAGCCGAGCCCGCAGCGGCGAAAGTTTTACCTCGCCTCTCCTGGCCTCGCGCCGCAGCGGAGCCCCTGCCCGGCTCGGCCTGGAGCGGACGGCGGCCCCACGGGCATCGCCTCCCAGCGCGGGCACCGGCGGAGCAGCGGCGCGCCCGTCCCCGCCGCGCCATGCCGCTGGGGCACATCATGAGGCTGGACCTGGAGAGAATCGCCCTGGAGTACGTCGTGCCCTGCTTGCACGACATCGGCTTCTGCTACCTGGACAACTTCTTGGGGGAGGTGGTGGGGGACTGCGTGCTGGAGCGGGTGAAGCGGATGCACCGCGACGGGGAGCTGGCTGACGGGCAGCTGGCCGGCCCCAGCCGCGGTGTCGCCAAGCGGCACCTCCGCGGCGACCAGATCAAGTGGATCGGAGGCACGGAGGAGGGCTGCGAGGCTATCAACTTTCTCCTCACGCTGATAGACCGGCTGGTGATGTACTGCGGGAGCCGGCTCGGCAAGTACTACGTGAAAGAGCGATCCAAGGTAAAGGTCCGCGGGGCCCCGACATCCTATCCGCCCGCCGACACCGGCTCCCAGCCGGCCCGACCCGCCTCGCAGCTGCCGGTGGGACCTGCCCGAAACTTTCCACGGGCACTCGCCCGTGGCGCGTCCGCCCTGTCGGCGGTGCCTGTGGCTCGGGCAGTCCCCGGGGCTGTCCCGCAGCACCGCCCCTGGTGGCGGAGGCACCGTCCCTGCCTGCGGGACTCCCGTGACAGCAGCCGCTCTCCAGCCCGTGCCGCCGGGTGCGGGGGTCCCGCTGGAAGCCGGGCCGCCCCCTGCGGGTCCCTCGCCCCGCCGGTGCCAGCGGCGCTCCGGGGCGGCTCCTCGCGGAGTTGGATGGAGTGAAAGGAGGCTGTCCTCCCCTTGCTGCGTTTTCGCCGAGCTTTTCGGCTGTCGGACCCTGTCCGGTCCCTTGCCTTTACACCTGTCTGACACCGGCCGTCACTTCGCAGCCGTCCCGGATGCTGCATCGCTTCTCGCGGTGGGGCTGCAGCCGGCTGCACCCCGCTTCTGGTTGTGATCACCGCAGGTGAGGACAGGGGGGACCACTGCGGGGCGTACCCCACCAAAAATGTCTAACCTTGACTACGTTTCGCGGGGGAGCAAGCTCTCCGCCCTCTCCCTGCGAACGTACCCGGCTCCGATCTGAATGTTTGGATGTTTTCGCCCATTTATTATCCTGTTTTCGCGGTACCAACTCTTGTCGCTTTTCTGCAGCTGAAGAGGTTATCGTTACTGCATTGAGTATGCACAGAATACGGGATGTTGTTTATTAGTTTGAGCACGGCAAACTTTTGTTTTAAAGAGATAAGTTGTTTTTTTTCTAGGCTTTCTCAGAAATGGAGGGGACACTTGTATTATTAGTTTCTTTCCCTATGAAGTTTATTTGCACTTGCAATGACATTAGTGTGGGATAACTTGTCTTTTCTTTCCTTATCTGTTTTGCTACGGCAAAGTGAACTAACTTGGAACTAAGTTTACTTTGTTGTCCTTAATTCTGAAAACATCCTAATTTCTGACTTGACATAATACATTTTTATAAGGTCCACTGCTTTTAGAGATATGCCAGAAACAAAAACAATGAAACATTTAAAAAATGACAATAGGGAGAAATTAGGCATTTCTCTTGATCCTAAGTTGCACTGGACTAAGGGCATGTATGAGTGGTACTGCAATTCCCTCGTGAAAAATGAAGAAAAAAGAACAGTGATGTTTACCAGTTGCTTGGGAACACACTGAAACCTGTGCATTCACCCCCTCACATTTACACACAGTAGTAGGAATAATAAAAGTTCCTTACTCTTAGCTCCATTGAATTACTGATCATCAATTCAGTTAAAGCTTGGGGAGGGATGTTTTAAAATATGGGTAGACTGGATTTTACTTATTCCTGTTGAGAGCCTTGTATTAGGGGGCATAAATAACCATCCTGCCTTGGCACACCTTTAAGGTCGTCCCCATCCTTTCTCGGGATGATTTCTGTTTACCTGTTTACTACTGAAAGTGCATTTCTGGCTAAAGGGGTGTTTGTAGGGGTGGGTGTTACTTAAAAGTTGGATGGAGTGAAAGGAGGCTGTCCAGCCTTTTTACAAGGTATTTGTAAAACGAATCAGCTGGATGAATGAAGGATGTTGGTGTTTTGGGCAGTGACTTTGGGTTGTAGAGATGAGGCATCATTTAAAGGCATTCTTGTACAAATACTAATAAAAAATAGAACAGAACTTGTTTTATAATTAGGCAGCAAGCTATTTACAACGAAGAAAGACTTCTGGCTCTTGTGCTTTAATGTGAAAGTTGTCAGACTCCAAAAAGTGCGTGGACGTGCTGCACAACAGTCCAGGACTGAAAGGGACTCAATATCTCAATGCTGTTTGTAAAACCAAATGCACAGAAATTTTCATCAGACGGTAATAGTAACCAATCTCCTTGTTATAATAAGAAGTACCATGGGTGTGTGAGGCCCTGGAATAGCAGCTGCTGTCTGTAACTGAGATGTGGGATGCCTTCAGCAGGAAGATTATTCCTGTGACTAACAACTGATTACTACAGTGCATGCAGGTTCCCACATCGGTTTAAGACATTTCTCTTCCATCATAAATCTTCCCATTCTGCTTATCATCTGAAGTCTTATGAATGCATACACACAAATCCCAAATTTAAATTCACTGTATTTTTATTTTATCTGATGGTTTATGCATGTAAATGAATGCCCACAAAACTCACAGCTTAACCTTTGTGGGGATGCGGTGTGTTCATGGGCAACTGGACCAGAACATCTTTGTGGGACGTGTGCTGTTGTAATTTATTGTTTTGGGATATAGATATTACTCAGAACTAAGAGTTCAGAACAGTTTGTTTAAAATGTAAGCCTTTAGGTACATGTTAACTCAATATGTCATGAAAATGTACTTATGTCATATCAGCCCATCATTATTTAAAGGTTTATACTTTTAAGAAGTAGTATGACTTTAGTCTTCAGCCAAAGTCTTGGCAGAAGGTGAGAGATTTGCCTAGTAAATGAATTTATGTCAGATTATGTCAGTTTAGTGTGAAGTGCTTCATATTTTTGTAGCTACACAAACATAAGTCCTGAACAACTTTTTTCCAATAAAGGAAATTTTCCTTTCAGCTAAATGAGAGAAATAATTTAGTTAGGATTGTGCTGTTTCCAAATGATTTTCAAGAGACTTAAGATTGCATCAAAGAGAATGAACAGAAGTAAAATTTTCAAGGGTGCTGGATATTCAATAGGAGCTGCTGGCTGACATTTGAGGGCTGATCATGAGATGTAACCTTCCATCTTTGCAGATCAGAGATACAAATATATCTTTGGTGTAAGTTGTATTTTAAAATACTGGCTGGTTAAATGATCAAAGCATGGTTAAAGGTTGATGGACCCAATGCACTGCTTGTTGGCTTTTGCATTCTCGTCAACTGGTCTCCATTTTCTAGTAAGATAATGGAATGGTTCCCCTTTTTTAGTAAGTAAATGAATAAGGACATCACTGAGGCATGACTGACCCAAGTTCAGTCTTTCTCAGAGTGAGAAGATTGATGTCCTTGTTCAGAGGGATGTTCTGGCCTGAGGACAGAAGTCACTCTGTTTTTGAGGACCTGTCATTACTCTGCTGGAGCTTTACTTGGTGGAGAAAAGCTGGTGGGTGTTTCAGGTCAGAAGCAAAGCTGCAACTTTGTCTGTGAGGCCAATCACCCAGAGTTCCCTCTGGATCAGGTGATGCTCCAGGGACTGCAGGTGAAAGGGTGATGTGCTGCAGCTTCTGACTTTCCAGGTCCCAAAGTTCTTTCTTGGGGTTAACTGGCATTTGCAGGGGCTTGAAGGGGGTGCCCTGTAGGAAAACACTGTACTATAAATTTCTCCTTCAAGACTTCAGAAATGTTTTGGTGGTGGGTGGAGTGTCTTTGGAGGGGTTTTTTTAGGAGACTCTGCAGAGCCTGGGGGAACTTGGAAGTCCCTGATGTGAGGAGGTAGGGGACAGAGTATGGCAGGAACCAGGCTGGTGTGTGGAAATGTTAAAGCTGTGTTTGCAGAGGGGTGTCTGCGTAATTCATCTGCTGCTAAGAGGCTGTGGTACTGCCCTTTTCTCATTTTGCCTCTGCTGGAGAAGCCAGCTCTCCCATGGCTGGGCAGAGCAATGCCATCGGTGCCTGCTGCCCTGGGTACCTCAGCTGAGTCAGCGCTTGACGCGCTGCCAGTGCTGCGCTGGTCCTCACGGCGAGGCTGGAAGGTACTTTGAACTGGTGGGGTTGTGCTCTGAGTGGACTCTGCACCTCGCCTGCTCTGAGTCACAGACACCCTCTTGGGTACCACCAAGGGCTGAAATCCATGTCAGGGCTGCCACTGGGGACCTTGAGCCCATCTTGCACCTGCTGGACACCAGTGAGTCCTGCTGGGTTGAAAATAAAGCAATAATTCATAATCTTAAGAGCTGCTCTGTGCTGAAGGAAGCCTGTGACTGATGTTTTCAGCTCAGAACAGAACTGCTCACATTCAGTGCCAAGTCTATGGCCTGAAGTTAAAAAAAAGTGTTCTCAATGTAAGACTAGTTAATTTAGAAGTCATTATGGGATGTGAACCTTCTCAAAAACTTGCTTTCTCTGCTTGTTGCCATAACACTGCCCTGTTCATCCCACCCTGGTGGACCCTCTGTAATGGTCACAGTAGAAGTAGGTCTTTTGTGGTAGCAGTTCCTAGCTAGTGTTTGCTGGAAACCAGAGTGGGTTCTTCTGCCTATCACATGATGGGGTGCTCCTAGCTAGGTTTTGAAATATGGTCTGCCTAGCAGGTTGTTACCAAGATTTCTGTTCCTGAGGGAAGAAATGGATGAGATGTCACAGCAGTAGTTTTACAAAGTCCCTTATGACTCCGGTAAGGAGGTAAGGTATTTTTGCATTTATATATGAAGAAAGAAAAGTGCTGTTCTATAACATTCAAATTCTATCCTTTGCAATTAAAACACAGTGACATGCTGAATTTTCTGATTTGAGGTACTGATTTGAAGAGTGAGATAACAGAAAACTCTATAGTAGGCTGAAGAGCAGTACTGCCCCTTGAGATATACTGGCTTATTGTACTTACAAAGTATTTTTGATACTTGGGTAGCAACATGCCTTACAATTAGTTTACAATGGGACGTCTGATGAATACCACCATCCAGAAGAAATATGCATAATTTCTTTCTTCTAATCAAATGCACATGTTCTGCCATAATGCACAAGTTCAAATCTGTTCTTCTGGCCAGCTGCCGGCAGAGTCCAGAGCCACTGGAACTGTAAATACAACAGACAAGTCATTTTATGATATGAGACCAAAGAATTCAGCATTGGCACAGATCCTAGTGTAGTTGCTTTGGCTCAGTGTCAAAACTGATGTTTATATCTGTGTTTGTCAAGCAAGATTAGTTAGCCTAGTTAATTATACACAGGAATGTATAATTTTTACTTGACAATCAGATGAGTATAAACTTGGGCATATTAACACTTGTTTTTGTTCTTCATCAAATTATTCTCAATGACTTTTGAAACTTTCAAAAGAACTACTTCTCTGAAAGAGGCACTTGGAGAATCGTTTCGATAAATTCTCCTTTCACCAGGGACAGGGTATTGGAGAAATGGATCAATATTTTACAGACAGTGATGGACGTGTCTGCAGGTGGGTTCAGAAGCATGGGAAGCCTCTAGAGAATGGTGTTTTGAGTTAATATTCAGGCGTTGAAGTTGCAAGCAGCTTGAATTCAGTAGCTGTTACGTAGCATCACTCTTAAAAACCTGACTGTAGTGCACTGGCAAACTTATTTCATGGTAGGCAGTGGCAAAAACCTGTTGCCTTCAGTGTGTGTGACACCAGGGCCTTTGGCTGCCAGGTGGCTTCTCTCGGTCCTCCTTTCCCCCTTTTGCCAGAAAAGTCTGTATCCACTCAGTGACTTTTATCACACTGTGCCAGGAGCCTTTCCATGTGCTTTACAGCCATAGTCCCAGAGAAAGGCAGAAGGTGGTTAATCCTACAAGTGCAGGCAAATGTCAGTGCTCTCAGGCAATGTAAAGATATGAATGGTCTGTTTATCCTGCGTTTGTGCATGTGTTTATGGCATCAGGGCAAATTTTTTTTTTGTTGTCCGTAGTTTTACAGTCCAGCAGATCTTAGTGAGTCTTGCTAGACTCTGGTGTTACACAATGGTGACAAAGCAGTGAAGTTTTCCACAATCTTTCATATATTGGTCATGCATTTTCTGCAGTAACTTATTCACTGCTGTGGCAGCTCTAGTAGCAGTTCTTACTGCTACCATGCCAGCTCTTAATGCCAGGGACTTGCAGAGGTTCCTTAGTGGTGTGCTGGCCGAAAGCTTGATCACTTGCAAGCCCCAAACAAGTACATGCCACTCAGTTGGCTTTTCTGTGAGGACCCATTGCTCACTGACTGCCGGTGTGACTGTAATACAGGTGGCATCAAGGCCTCTGTGTATGGGAGTGTTTGTCCTTTGTACTCATGGGGAAGTGTGTGTGGCATCACAAGGTGCAGTATCCTTGGGAAAGCCACTGGGGAAATGACAAGATTCAGAGTTCAGTGCCCTGTCCTGCTGAGCTTGCATTTTGGGAGGGAGGAGAGCTGGCTATGGAATCACAGAATCAATTAGTTTGGAAAAGACCTCTGAGGTCACTGAGTCCATGCTGTGACTGAACACCACCATGTCAATTAGACCATGGCACTAGTGCCACATCCAATTGCCCCCAGGGACAGTGACTCTACCTCCTTCCTGGGCAGCCCATTCCAATATCAAATCACCCTTTCTGCAAAGAATTTCTTCCTAATGATCCTTGCTATTAATATTTGTGTGCCTTTTCCCAAGGTAATTGTTAATGAATAATTCAGTCCATTTCATACAGTTCATTGCTAATAGCAGTGCATGTTAAAATGGACATTGATTCTTATAACACTGATGCAGTAGAGGAGGTATGCAGTAAAAGTGGCCTGTTGCTTTGCATTAAAGAGTCCAGCTGTGTTAATCCCAATGTCTTTATTTGATTTCACAATAAACTGTTCTTTCTCTGACTTCCAAATTTATCTGGGTGGTGGCTTAATGTAATACAGACTTATCTTGCATGTTGCTTCTTGAGAAATTTGCTTGATTTATTACCTGGAATTATCCTTTTCCATATTGCACAGATTTTTTTTTTTTCCTGAGGTGGTGGTGGAACAGTATTACAGATCTTTCCCTTTTGTGTGTGGAAGGGGTGAGAGAGGGAGGAGGTCCAATGATCCAAGCATGTATGCATTTTTAATTAGAGGAATTTTTGATGTTTCCTGAACAAACTCAATACACTTGGAAGAGATCAATACTTTCTCAGATGTTTCAAGATGACTCTTACTAAGCCAAGGTACTTTCTTCTTTTTTGTTTCTTTGAGGTATTCACTTTTTTCTGCTCCTCTTGCAATTGGATTGAGTTTTCTCATTGTGTAGCAGGCTGGGAGCAAGTGGTCCCTTGGCACCAGCAGGCCCCATAGCACTCACCCATCTTGCAGTGGATGGCTTGAGAGAATGAGGAGATTGGGAAGGAAAGCCTAGAAGGAAGTGTTACTGGTTTTACCTCTATAAAGGAGGATGTGTGCATACCAGCTTGAGGGAATTTAAAGCCTTGGCTTGGATTTGTCATGACTGTGATCCTTCTGTCACAAAGCTGAAGACTGAGACAACATTGTTAGAAAGCTGCCAACAACACATCTCCCTAAGCTTCTGTGAAAAGGCTTTATTGGTAATGTTTATTAGCAGAGGAGCTCTTGGAAGAGGTGTTTTGGAAACTGCTTCTGGTTCCTGTGCCTATGGCTGATGGCTGCTGTGGTGGGCTCCAGGGTGAATAACTGATGCAGTGGTGCAGAACTTGGTGGGGCTTGACAGAAGATTTTGACTGCTGCATAACACTATGTAACAAATTGGTTTAGACCTGTTATTTCTTTGAAAAGATGCTACAGAGTTGGTCAGAAAAGCAAGAAGGTCTCTCAGTTCAGTCAGTGAGGTGAAATAAGACCATGAAGGAGGCCCATGCCAAGTAAATCATCTATCTCCTACTGTTTAAACTGTTCACAGACACGTCATCCCATCAGCACACCACTCGTGATCATTCCTGTGAATGATTTGGAGAGAGCTGTAAGCTCTGTTTCCCCTCCATCACTCACACATCTGCATCTAGTATCTCTCAGTGACAGGAGCTTTTCCCCCTACAGTCATTTTTCTCTTGACATTGTGCTTTGATAAGATTAGTAGGTGAATAAACTTGGTGCCAACATGAAAAGCACTTAATAGAAAGCAGTTGATTAAACAACCTACTTGTTGCTCTGATTTTTCACAAATAAAGTAATCAAAGAGATTTTTGCTGACCATAGTGGTTCCGTGGAGACTTAATAAATGTTCATGTTTAGCCACCAGATAAAAATGAGTAGTCTAAATGGCAGGAGTACAGCATAGCACTCTATCTGCACGGACTGGAAACAGCACAGTTTGTCCAAAGCTTTGCAGTTGGAAATGGCAGAGTAGCCCTGTCATTTGCCAAACATCAGGAAATTGTATCCTGCTTTGTAGCAAAAAAAGATACCCATTCTGAGTCTTGTGTCTGTCTAGCTCATGTGAATCCTTTGGTCAAAATAAATAGTCTGTTTTCTGTACTTTCTTTCTGGACCTGAAAATCCAAACAAGATATATGTCTGCATTTTTCCTGTCTGTAAGTCATAATATAATTAGTCATTGCTTATGTGCTCTTGCACTGTAATTTTTTATACAAAGTGATAAGATAAATGTTTTTAAAATTTTGGCTCCAGTTCAGCAATTCACTTAACTACTATTTCTTAAAGGCACTTTCAGATCAATGGGACTTCAAGCATGTATTCTGGTGCTTGGCTTAGACTATGCTAGACTATGTTTAGAAAACTTCAGGAAAAGTTGTGTATCTTGTGCCATCCCTGGTGTTTGTATAACTTTTTTTCTTGCATTTGAAATGCCGGTCATCTTTTATGTGGTCTCCTGGGAGGCAGCAAGGAGCCTCAAGTGATGAAACAGATAGTAGTTATGATTTTTATCTGATCTTTGCAACTGATTGTCTTATGGCAAACTTGTCTTAATGCCATCAACAGTAGCACCTATTCCAGTAATGCAAAGTGATAAGGCAGTGTGTGGTGAGGAATGCCATGTGGAATGGGAAAAGCCTGGGGTGGAAGAACAGTGGGCTTTGTGGTTGGCATGGAGCTTCCTGACTGCCTTGGAACTCCAGGGAGTGAAGAAAGCTTCTTGCATAGCCCCTCACTGGACCATGTGGATAGAAAAAGTAGAGAAGAACCAGGAGAATTTGAAAGAGAAGATATTAAAGAAGTGGCAGAAGGGGGAAAAAGTGTCATC
The DNA here is from genome assembly GCF_022539315.1 of Serinus canaria. NCBI lineage: Eukaryota > Metazoa > Chordata > Aves > Passeriformes > Fringillidae > Serinus > Serinus canaria. The sequence continues at coordinate 36,780,872 of NC_066319.1, read as the reverse complement.
TGTGCCTGGGTTGGTAACAGTGCTAGGGTGTTGTGCTTGCTGCTGAAGATTGTATTTGTAAATGCACCCTCCCCTTCTGATTTCCCACGGGAAATCTGGTAGATGTGGCTTGAAAAGTGGAAAAAGGAGAAGCTTCACCATAAATGCTCTAACATGTCCTGCTGTTAACACAAAAGCCATGCCATATAAGTAGATGTGCACAAACAGGAGAGAGTCCCCCGAATGTATTGATAACTCTGTTCTTGACAAAATTCACTAATATTTCCACCTAAGTAAGTTAACTCACCCTCTGTCATCTGCTGTGTGGAGCACGTGCATGGTGTCTCTGAAGCAAGCCAACAGGAAGGGTCACTGCCTGGTTCACTGTTTTACAGACTTCCTCCTCATGAAGGAGCAGTGAGAGGATTTGTGGACTCTGGTCCTCATTGCCAAATTTGGTGTAATTCAGCATTTCATGATGGTCAGACACTGAAGTCTCCAAGTTGTGCATTTTACCAAGATATCTGAGTGCATAACTTGATGTTTAACTGGTGATGTAAAGGCTCAGTGCAGTCTCACATTTGCACTGATAATTTCTTGGCAAGGGTAAAAATGTAGTTGACGTGATTTTTTTGTTTGTTTCTTTACACTTGGATGTCTGCAACTGAAACAATTTTTTTTCTTTGCTGGCACTTGGTTAAAAGCATCTTTCACTACTTACCATCTGTAGAAGCTACTGCTGCTAGTTATAAGCTGTATTAGCACAATGTTTTGGCTGCAGTTAGAAAAGGCACTAGCTGTGCCAATGCTGACCAGAGCTACAGGCAGACACAGTACCTATTTGACCCTCACACTGAAAGGGCATATGTAACCCTATAGCTCTGCCTTCCCCTCAAGTATCTGTCCTGCCTTCCCCCTCTGTGTTTCCCACCACAGAGATGCATTTGTACCCCATATTTCTAGCAAAGCCAGCAGCAGGACCCCCACCAGGTGGTTTCTTACCCCTGCTCTTACCACAGCCCATCATGTCTGTGCAGCCACTATCTCTCATCTCCATCCCAGAGAAGAGACAGGGATGAGGGCTCTGGCTGCCCAAGCAGCTGGCACCCTGAGAGAGCAGCCTCTGTCCAACCTCCAGCTTGGCTCAGCCTTGGCTTCCCCTGTGGTGGCTCTGAGTACATACTGCTCTTGTCACAGTGGCTGCTAGAAGAAAGATTATGGAGAGGAAGAGGAAGAAGGAGGGAAGTGAGCCAGAAAGTACACTCCAGGCTTTCTGCATCCTCAGGAAACATCCTGAAGTCACACCAGAGAGACTGCCTCCTGTGCTCAACAGTTGCAGTGCTTCCTGCAAAAACTACCTTAGATGCCATAGAAGATTATTGCTCTAAGACTCAGTCCTGAAGTGGGCCTTGGGAAATCTCCTAAGGGGTGGGGTGCTGCTTCTGTGAGTTGTGGTGGTGGGAATGACTGGGTAAGGTTCCAGAGGGGACTGCAGCAAAGCAGAGCAGCAGGTGTGAGCAGGCTGAAACCTGTCAGGCATGGATGTGTCCCTGTGCAGGGCCACTGCCCCAGCAGGAGAGTCCAAGTCTGTGTCAATGGCCACAACACAGCGGGCCTTTAGGGTTGGTCTCTTCTGTCAGGTGGTGGCAGCATAAATCCACTGGAGACACTTGACCAGTGGACAAAGGGAAGTGGGAATTCAGCAGCCCGTGTTCAAATCCAGAATCGAATGTTGTCCACAGCTGGGTTAAGGAGCAGATTTCCTTGTTCAGGAGATGAGAGCTTTTGTGAGTATCTTTGAGACATGCAGGTGTAAGGCTGGCAGTCAGTTTTGGTGTGTGCATGTCTGTCTGTACATGCTTGCTTTGCTCAGAGTTGCCGAGTGTCTGTCTACACATAGTGGTGTAAGTACCACTGTGGTATAGACACCATGTGTACATGGTGGAGAGGGAAGACACTAAAACACTTAAGAAGATTTATTTGTTTTTTTTTTTTACCAATACATTTTATTGGTTTGCTTTAGAACAGGTGTACAGTTTTATTATTACAAATTTCCCTTGAATCTGAATATCTTGTTTCCCTTCCTGCACGGAAGGATGGTGTGTCACTGAATACACATCTGTCCTCTTTAACTGAGAGATTACACTGTTGTAAAGTGCACGTGTAGACACAACAGTACAACTTAATGTGCAGTCAAAGCCTTCGAGGTAAAGACTACATATTATTGAACCATAGTAGAAATGATTTCTGATGGTAATTTGTTATAGATAATTTTAATGGGTTTTACACTTAATTATTCATTCAAAATCTTATGCAGGATACTGTTATCTAGGCAGATCCTCTCTAAAGGTATGGGTGAGGAAAAGATATGTGGGTAGTGAGTGAGATGGCTTCCTTCCAAAATGAACATAGGAGATAACTGGTCTCATCAATTAGCATTAATTTGGTTTTACTGCTGTGATAACAAGCATTTAAGAACGTTGATCTCTCTGTTTATGCAGCACAGTGATGTCTTAGCAGCCTCAGGAGCCCAGATGGCTCTGACAGGGAGGACCCTTGAGGCATATTTGGGGTACCTGCCAAGTGTGGTGGTGCTTCTCTGAACCCTGCGTTCCTCTCTGGCAGTGAAGGGCGTTTTTCACTGAGCCAGAGGGGGCAAAGGAAAACATCTCCCCCAGTGTGGTGCTGCCTCTGGTGTGGCGGGATCATGTGGGGTCACAAGAGGCGTCCTGGGTGGTGGCCTCAAGGCAGGACTGTTCTTGGCAGCTGGGACCTCCTGTTCCCTTGGCACACGTGCTTCAAGGTGAGGGCTCATCACCTCTGCCTGCCAGCATGTCCAGGGCTGCCCCTGATGAGCTCGTGGGAAGTGTTAAAAGGGCTGCATACCGAATGTGAGCTGATAAAAGTCTGGTGGGCTCTGTTGCTCACTTGCCCTGTGCCCACAGGCTAAAAATAAATGGGTAATAAAAAGAAAAGGATGTTGTCAGCTCAGGCAGCTCCAACAGCAGCAAAAGTTTGCCTATGTTGTGGCTGTCTTTCCTGACCTTTATTAGTGCAACCACAAGAGCATCAAAATATGAAGTTATTTAAATGTTGCAAACAGACAAACAAAAAAAAAGGTGGTGTAATCCTCTGGGTGGACTAGTAGCAGAACTGAAAAGGTCTGACTTGCTGATGAAAAATGAAAGGCTGGAATATTTCAGGAACTGTGAGATTCTTTCTACTGCACAGATGAGGAATGTTCCTCAGAGGATGTGTGTGCTGGTTACCGGGCTTTTATTCCCCGCTGAGAAACTGAACATACAGGGACAGTCCTTACAGATTTCCTTAATGAGCTTGCACTTATTTATGAGTTTGCCTTTCTGCGGGGGTGGTTCTTGTCACGATGTCCCCCAGGGCTCATTACAGGGGATGCTTTCTCCATCTGCATCAATTGCTTGGGATGCTTTCTCATTAGTGCAGCTTGGCCAGGTTTGGCTCTTTGGGGAGAGGAAAGGACTGAAAGAGTTTTCTGGGTGATGAAAGAGGGCTTCGGCGAAAGGCAAAAATAATTGTAAATGTAATTAGACGTCATTTTTCTTTAAGTGTGGGAGATAAGCCTCTGTGCCTGTGTTTGCAGCGCAGGAGGGAGGGACAGCCCAGTCAGAAGGAGAGCCGAGAAGAGCCGTGAGCGCCTGTGTGCTCGCAGCCCGTGTGGGTTTCCCCGTTCCCTCCGCAGGCTGTGTCTGAAGCGCGCTCTGGAGCGAAGTTTGCCTTCGATGGCCGATGGCCTCACGCTCCGCACGTAGCACTGTCGTTAAGCCATCATCCCGCTGGCCCCCAGCCAGCCCTCCGAGGCGCAGGGGCGGGCGGTCTCTCTCAACTGAACAGCCCTTATTGATACATCGATGCACTGCGCATGTTTACAGCTGCTAATTGGAGACTTAATCTGAATATCCTTGACTGAACTAATTCACTGGCAATAGCCTTTTGAATGCCGGGTCCCGCCGTGATGCTGTGCCGGCTCTTCACGGCGCTGATCGCCTCTGGAGCGGCGCTGCCGCTGTGTGCGTGCGAGGCACAGCGAGCCGCTAACAACACCCACCAAAGCGTGGTTTTGGGTCAGAGGAGGATGTAAAATAAAAATCTTGTCTGATACTGCCTTTGCAGAAGACCAGAGAAGCACTCGGAGTACTGGAGAAAAGTGTTAATTGACATGCACATAGGCTTATGTAGATTAATTAAGCACACAAGTAAGGAAGTTAATTCTTTTAATTACTACAACAGACAAAGATGCTCATTGCAAGGACCAGTTGTGATCCTATGGCAGTTTCGGTTTTGTTTCCTTCACTTTCGGTGTTCTGTTTTCTCCTCGCTGTGACCAGAGGCTGAATACAGAAAATTTGGGTGGTGGTCTGAAAGCAGTGTTAGTTTCCTTGGCTTTTTAAAAAAATGTGAGCAATGTAGACAGTATACAGTGGTAGATGAATGCTTGGAAGTGTCTTGCCCTTGGAAACCTGGAGAACTTCTTCCATGGTCAGATCCTTTCAGAGTTTCTGAATTGTCCCTTGACTTTAGGATCCTGTAGGATCCCAGGAAGTATCCAGCAATGGGAACAGCTCAGCAGAGCTCCCTGCTGTCTCCAAAGGCTGGTCCCCAAATGCTCCCTCTTCTCTTGGCAGTTGCAGATGGCTGCTGCCCACATGAGGCACAGCTGTGTCCTGCCTTCCCAGTTCACAGTGGCACTGCTCTGGCAGCCAGCTTAAACTTGAAGGGCATCCAGATTTATTTCTAAGTGTGTGTTCTGTTAAGAAAAAAAAAAGTAGTCACAGGCTGAAACAGTCCTTCATATTAATAGGCTATTAAAAACTAAATTTTGTTGCCAATCATTAGGAAAGCTTCTTAAGCTCCATCATAGATTCATTTAACAGCTCATTTTTAAAGCAGCATCAGTCTGTGATCTGGTTTCCTTACAGACACCTTCCATAAGATTTGAGGGCTTATTAGAGGCTCCTTGAGCTACAACTAGATAACATGCCAATCATCAACAGCTGTGTGGCATGGATCCATGAACAGAGCTTTCATGGGTAGTTCTATTTTTTCTACCCTTAGTTTTTAAAAGAAATTTAACAAGCAGGAACAGCTTTCCATCGTACAGTAATCAGAATATTATCAGGTAATAAAAGATTTTTGGTTGGTAAGCAAAAATAAACCACTGTCTTGACATCCTCTTCCTGCAGATGAGAATAGTCTTTCCCACAATTTCCACCCTTGGGTTGTTTCTCAAAAAATTCTTTAAAAAGGCCTTTTATGTACCTCTAAGCAACAAGCAAGCTGTGGTGCATGCAAAAGATTAAAAAGTAAGAAAGGAGAGATGAGGTTTCAGCTCCTGGAAGACCTGAATCTAATGATCAGTCTTGCATATAAGCAAGAAGCAAGGACCAGATCACCTGGTGAAAGTGCTATCCATGGAAACAGGATTTTTTTACACAGTTACAAGTAATACTTTGATTGAAGACTGGAAACCAAGTTATGGTGAGGAAATGAGGGACCAGTTTCTCGTGCAATATGAGAAAAATGCCACTGAAGCCCATTTCATATGTTGCTTGGCTGAAGTGAGCAGAATTTTACTCCATCTTGGAACTGGTGATTGCCTTTCCTACAGGCACTAAGCTCTGATTTGTCTCTGATTTGTTTTGGCGTTTCAACGTAATTTTTTTCCCTCTGTTCCTTCCTGTCTCTATAGAATATTAAGTTAGACCAATGTTCCCAGTTCATGCTTCAGTATAGTAGTTGAATATCTTAACTTTCATAAATTCAAACAAACTAATAATGTTCATGAATATTTTAGACTTAACCATTATAAACTATGCAGCACAAAACACTTGGGTGCAATTGGGTGCAGTAAGAAATTACTTAAGAAATACCCCGTAGTGTTTGTATGTCAGCAAGCCATCTCCTGCCTTTGATCATGAAATGTCAGACTACTCATGTTCTTTTAATGTAGAGCATGCTGGGTGCTTTCCCCTTTCTGGATGTAAAGACTGAACTGGAATCAGGATGAGCACAATAAACTGGAATCAGGATGAGTACAATAAACGTTCGAAACTAAGACAATCAAGTGAATCCTGGTGGTCCTAATACCCTAGAGGACTGGTCAAAACTGATTTTTGTTTGCCCTCAAGTTCAGACCTGAGAACCACATATTGGGCTGAAATTTGTGACCTTCTGACCTGGTGTCACCACTGCTTCCTATTAAGCACTGTTTCCACTTACAAGCATATTCTATCTGAGATATTTTCTAAAATGTTGTTACAAGTATCAGGCTGCTCTAGCACTCCTTATTTTGTAAACTGTGTCTCACAGCATGATCCTGGCCATCAGCTAAGAGAATTTGTTTTTCTGCTTGCTAGAAGCACTGGGAGGTGGGGAAAAATCCTCTCAATGGAACAGTTGTTTTTTATCTGCCTTCAGACTTTACTAGTGTCTTGCAGTTTGACTTGCAGATTTTCTGGCTGACTTGAGTGTAATACTTAGACTGAATGATAGATAACTTATTTTTGCAAGCTTCTGTGCAATGTGGAATTTACTGACGATTCCTAGGTCCTTGCTAAAGCTGCTTGTAGTTAGGTAGGTGCTGCTTGTTTAACTTGTGGTTGATTTGCACCCTCTTGGGAAAGCTATCATCCCTGAAAATAAGAGGGGAGGAGCTTTAGTCTTGATGATTTTTCATTTTCCAAGTTTTGTAGGGTTTAATTTATGACTGTTGACTAGACTACTAGAGCATTGGTCTTCATATGGTGGTGTGTGTGACTCCAGAGGCATGCATCTGGATATCAGTTTTTAACTATTCAGCTGTTGAGAAAGACAAACTCTTTTTTTCTTAACTTAAAAAAGGGGAGTGTTGCAGAAATTTTCTGAGTGCTTACACTGGGAAGTTAAGCCAACCAACAGCCATTGTAATAGATTGTATTGGAAAAGAAAAGGTTAGGTACATTCCTGCTCATTACTGCCTGCTACAGTAAGTTTGATTAGTTTAGGTTTGGAGATCGTTAATGAAGAGAGTAGTTGTTTCCCAAAATGGAGTGTGCTCTTCTGGACACAATAGCCAAAAGTGTAGGAAACGTTTTTTTACTAACACTACATGTGCACACCTGGTAAATGGTTTGATTATTGTTATCGAGCCTCTGGCTTTTGTAGCTGGACTGTGAACTAAACTGGCAGATACCAGTGTTCAAATTACCTAAATTAAGTCTGGGTCACGCATCTCATCTCCTGTTTCTTGTTTGCTTTAAATGAATCCAAAAGTACTGCTAACAGCTGGAATCCCTGCTGAGGCCAGCTTGATCTGCTCTGGAGCTGCTCCAGCCATTGCTCTGATAAAGCTTGATATCGTTTCAACAGTCTCTAGGAGGACCAGAATGATTTCCCTTCATTGTTTAAGGTTTCATTCAAATATTCGCTGTGCCAGGAAAAAGGATATTTCACTTCTGCTTTTCTTCTTTTGCTGCTGCTACTAGAAAACTTTTTTTCTCTTTGCTTTTCTGAAAATTAAGCTATAGTGTGGCCCACGCTTTAGGATTCTGTGGGAATTGTTCCACTTAATCTCCAGGGATGGAGTGTTGCAGTTGCAAAAGGTGCACGCTGTAAATAAATAAATTATGCATCAATGCTGGAGACAAAGCACATGTTCTAAGAGAACATATTATGTGTGGGAGGCCAGGGGAAACTCTGGCCTTTTGCCTAGATTTCCATAGTAAATAAAGCACCTAAATCCCTTTCAGGATCTGCCCTTCAGTCTGCAGCTCAGTAGCTTTTTGTTTGTGGCATTAAAAACAGTAGTAATACTGGACTGATTTTTAGGCAGTTCAGTAATCTTGGAGTCAAGTTTACTCTCTGAAGAGAGACTTAAGCCACCATAATTTTGTGTTGTACATCAACTTAAAAACGAGGTACTGCTGGTCCGAGAGCCTGTAATCATCCCCTGGTATGGTGAGCAGGGCTGGGCTGAGCTGGCACTGCAGGTGCCCCTGGCCCTGGCACAGCTGTGCCACACCCAGCTCCAGCACTGCCCTCCTCCCCGCCCCACGGTCGGAATCGCTGCCCTGTCTCCTTGGAACTCTCGGCTCTCAGGGTGGGCTGGGTTTGCAGGGCAAGGTTTTGGTAGCTGAGAGCCATCAGGGTTTTTTGTGAGAAGCTGTGAGAGGCTTCTCCCGTCTCCGACAGAGCCAATGCTACAAGATAGACCCACTGCTGGCCAAGTAGAGAACTTGGGACTGAAGTTGAGCTTGGGAGGAAGGGACGGGTTGGGGGAAGGTGTCTTAAGGTTTGGTTTTATTTCTCACCATCTTACTCTGATTTGACTGGCAATAAATTAGTTTCCCCAGGTCTAGTCTGTCCTGCCTGGGACAGTTACTGTTGGGTGATCTCTTCCTATCCTTATGAACCCATGAGCCTTTCATTACACTTTCTTTCCCTGCTCAGTTGAGGAGGGGAGTGATGGAGTAGCTTCAGGGGCACCAGGGTCATGTTTCCCAGTGTATGAAGATCCTGTTTTACAAAAGGTTACTCCTTTAGTTGCTAGACCTGATGCAGCTCACTGCATGAGGGATGCATGAAGGGTGCCCCTGCATTAGGTGCTGTGCTAGTAACTGGGATGGGGAAACAAACTGGGTTATCCTCACCAGTGAGGGCCCAGCTTCCTCAGACCATTATTACATTGCAGATACAGCTGACTTGTGGTTTCCACCAGACTTACGCCCTTAACATGTTTTGGGCACTATGCTGTAGACTGGCCCTTACTGCTGTTATCAGGCTAATAGTGAAATGTAGTGCAGCTCTGGAGCCATTTGTAACAGAAGAATGACAACAGAGCAGATAGGACCTACAGCAAAGCATCTACCTATCTGCTAGGTGTGATGGAAGAGGGCTTATTACTTGGAATTAAAAGTACTTGCTTTTGTTTAGCATAGTGTCCTGACCCTGCAGGCCAGTAGTCTCTAGGCACCTTTGGCCTGAGGTGTGGGGAGCGGGCCCCACTGACTTACTGCTGCCTTCAGGTACTGTTCTGGTGCTTGTTGTGGGGAGGAAGGTTAATTAATACATGGCTGACTCCTGTGGATAGGTTCTGTTCTAGGTAGCAGAGGGTTCAAGGGATCCACTGTGCTGGTTGGCAGTAGCTTTTTTTTTCTGTGCTGGCGTTTGTTGGCACAGTAAAATTTCCTTATTGATTAAACCAGCATGTGCTATACTGTACCTGGTCATGTTCCATGAGAACAGCATGCCTTTCACATGTGCTTGGATGAAGAAAACAGGAATTCTGGGGTTCCTAGATAGAAAGTTCTTAGTAAAGCAATACTGTCAATCTCCAGCTATCAATTACATAATAAATTGTGCATATCTGATCATTGGAGCAGGTCATGCAAATGGTGCATAATCATATCCTCATTCTGTGGCATGTAAAATACTGTTATGTGAAGTTAGGGTTTTATTGTCTGAAAGGATAGAAAAATAGGTAGGTAAAGAAACTGATTGGATGGTTGGACTTGGAGGGTCATGGTCCATCAGACCTCCAATACCTGGAGGCTGCTACCAAATGGGGCACCACAGGGATCTGTCATGGGACCTGTTGTGTTTAACACCCTTATTTATCAGTAACCTGAAACAGATGGCAGAGTGCGCTCTTCAAGTGTGCAGAAGACACCAAACTGAGAGGGACCAGTTGATGCCCTTGGGGGCATGAAAAGGAAACCAGATAGACTGGGGAAACAGGCCAACAGGAGCCTTATGAAATTAAACATGGGCAGATCTGACTCCTGCCCTGGGAAGGAAGAGCCCCTTGCAGAAGTACGGGTTGGGGGCTTCCAGAAGCTCTGCTCCCCAGGGTAACCCTCAGCTCATCCTGGTGGACAGTGAGCTGAACTTGAGCCTATGGTGTGCTTCCTGCACAACTTGTTTATGGGAGCACAGACACAGATTGAGGAGTGATAATTGTGGAAACCACATCTGAACACTATCTGCAGTTTTCCAGCTGAATTTAGTCCATCATTTCCCATCACTCTTGCTGCTAATTGCTGGCAAGCAATCTGGAGATGTCAGGGGAGTGGGAACAAGACTCCTATTGCAAGAGCTTTAGGGGTGATTGGTATCGATTCCAAGTAGCCCCAAGAGTGATGAGTGAGTGAGACAAAGATCTAGTACTCTACCAGCAGTCTCACCTGCTCTTGTCTGCATTCTGCTTAGGCTGCTAATTAAGTCAACTAAGTTTAATATGGTTTTGCTATAAAAACCTTTTAAGACCTGTTGATTGCCATGTGGTTTGGAGTAATTCATGTTAGGCTTATCTGATCATTCAAGGTGAAATTTAAACCATAAATTAAGTGATTGTATCAGCAAGTCGGAAGATGATCAAAGAAAGAAATGCTTTGAAAGCTGTTTGGTTAGTTCTGTGGCTCAGTCCATGAAAGCAAACATGCACTGCCCTGTGCAAACACAGCACAAAGGAGTTGCAGCTTTTTGCACACTTTGCTCTATGGAGTTTTACCAACACCTCCTGGGGACCACTCACTTTGAGTTGCACACAAGGGTGTATATGACAATAACTAGAAGATATGAATAGAGGAGGATGGTGGTAGTAAAGCATGGCTTCCTGGGATTGCTTTCTACTTTCATTATGACTGGAAAATCCGTTTTGTAATGACTGCTTATCTGTAGAAACCCAAGCAAATTTCAGCTGAAACTGCCTCAAAGTCACGTAGCTTATAACAAGCTTGTACCATAGCATACTAGTGCTCTAGTTTCACTTTTTTTTTTCCTTTTATTTTAGTGTATATATTGGGAATTATAAGGGTATTTATTTTCCAGTTTTGAGTTTCACACTGGCTGAACTGTTCTGTGAAAGACGTTTGTGCAAAAATACCTTCAGGTGATGTCTGCTCTAGGTTTTGGATTGATCATTTGAAAAATAGTGAGCCAAACTGGTGGTGGGAGGATGCTTAGCAAATAAAACTGAAGGTAGGCATCTTGTAGAATTAACTGTTTTACAATCTGTGTATTTCAGGCTATGGTTGCTTGCTATCCTGGAAATGGAACTGGGTATGTTCGTCATGTGGACAATCCAAATGGTGACGGGCGCTGCATCACCTGTATTTATTACCTGAATAAGAACTGGGACTCCAAGGTGAGTAAGCCATGGGGTTGAGGCACAAAAAGAAGGAAAAACTACTTTGGAAACAGAGCTTTGGAGCTGTCTGTTGTTTCTGTGAACTCTGATGAACTTCTGAGCTGCTGGTCCATTCTTCATCTCTTTTTTTTTTTTTTTTCCTGTCTGTTTTTGGCAATGCATTGGAAGTAAGAATGTGAACTGTTTCCTTATTGTCCTCTCTCCCATTCTACACACATACTGTTTTGTTGCTATAGGATAAAGCTGTAAGCACTGGCCTGTATGCTCTTAACACTTTGTTTAGAGGAAACAGCAGAAAAAGGAAATCAGTTCACTACAGAATTGTGGGAGCAGAGTAAAATGAGAGCCCAAATTTGTGACTTTATCAGTCTTGATACTTCAGGCTAACCTGCAGAAGCTATTCAGGCAGTTCCCTTTTCTTATTTATGAAGCAGTGGAGCTTAGGAAGAGGAACAAACATGGTTTGATTCCACCAGTGGGTCTCTTGACTGGATAGAACTCTTGTTTCTGCCTATATTACTATAAGGCAGTTAAGTCAGCCTTGAATGTGCCATACCTTTAGATTAGAAGCAAAAGAAGAGTTTGTAAAATTGCAGGGTGTCTCTTTGCAAGTCTGTTGTTGTAAATGCACCACAAACCATTCGTGAGGGTTATCACTTGAAAATTGTCCAATGTTGTTTGCTTCTCTAACCTCTTTTTAGGCCAATATGCTCTTTAAAAACAGGTAAATACTATGAACCCCAGTAAGTGAGTTCAGATACAGAGGCAATGTGATTGAAAAATGCAGTGTTGCAGAAAAGCATATCTTGTTACAAAGCATATGACAGTGAAACATCTCAATGTAATAAAATGAAGGAGATGTGGGAGGAAATGGAAATATCCAGTTTATTTTGTGCATTGCACCCTTATCCAAATAGTGGGGAGGCACCCAAGTGAGCACTAAGAAAAGCTAACTGAAATGGAGGACACTGATGGAGCTGATTATGTAGATGTGATGGTGATTTTATGTAAGTGTATATTGGAGGACATGCAATATAAGAGTATAATAGTTCTGGGCTTTGAAAGCAACCCTGTGGCTTTAAACCTGGCTTAATAGTTTCTCACTGGGGTCTGCATGTGGCATGGAGGTACCACATCAGGTTGGTGCTGCACTGCACTCTGTGATGCAGCATTAAAGTCTCCAAAGAGCACTCTAACAGCAGCAGGAGAAAGCAGGGTTCATCTTCATCTTTTGAAGTTTCTAGAGTGTGTTCAGATCACCAGACCTTTTTCCTGAAAATCGTAGCATGTGGAAAGACAGAAATTGTATGGTAGAGAAACCAGGCTGTGTTATGAGTAGGGAAAATGGTGGCTGGGATCTATAATGCATTTGAGAATTTTTATAAATCTAACAATAAAACAGATTTGACTCTTCCTGAGGTGTGTAGAATTTAACTCCTAAGTGATCTGGTATGGTGTCTGAAATACTGTGCGCAGTATCTAACAATTATTGGGCAGAGAGCCTGATCTCAGACTGGTCAGGTGGAGCAGCTCTGTGATATTTACTGGTTCTAGAAATGTGACTGGAAGCTCAGAAGTTTCCCAGTGTTTGCTGCAGGGCTGGTGTTACCTTTATCTTGGTTCATTTGCTTTAGACAGAAGCTTAAGCTGAAACATTACAAACTGGTAAAATCAGAGTGGCCAAGAGACACAGTGAGGTTTTCCAGTGTTGTCACGTAGGTGTCGTGTTTATCATTAGATGTTTATTCCCCATTTGTTAGGTGTGGAGGAGAGAGAAATAAGTTATTTTTCATGTGAATGTGTGTTTGTATGTACAAGAAAATAATCTTTCCTTTTCTTTCAGCTGCATGGTGGAATTCTTCGAATATTCCCAGAGGGAAAGTCCTATGTAGCAGATGTTGAGCCGATTTTTGACCGATTACTTTTTTTTTGGTCAGATCGAAGGAACCCACATGAAGTCCAGCCTTCTTATGCAACCAGGTAAGTAGCATATTTAATACTGGTTTTTGGCTAGGAAAAACCCCAGAGCATCTCTTCTACCAGTATTTTTATCCAGAATTATGGCCATCATTTTTAAATACGTGTGCATAAAAAATAGACAGATGTTGAGTGAATTTCCTGGCTTTGAGTTAAAGGGAATTCTCTCATTAAGTAAGGAGGAGCAAGCTCAAATGATACATTTCCTCATGTGTTGGAAAAAAAGGCCCTTAACCATTGACAGGAGAAATCTTCCAAGCTGGGCATAGCTATTTAGCTGGGAGATGCTGGGTTATTCTTTTGCCCTTGTAACACTATAGGGATTGTTGGGGCTACCATCTGTCAGCAGCCTCTGAAAAGCTGATGTGACAAAGGGCAGCCCCCAAGCTGCCTACAGGCGTCCCAGAACAGAAAAACATGCAAAGGTCTGGAAGCTACTTTTGCCCTCTGTTACCAGGGGCTGTGTTCTCTTTTGTGCCTCCAGCAGAAATTCTCACCTATATTTCAATCTGACTTGTTAAAATGCACTAAAATGCTGTCAGTGTTTGCCTATAAAGATGTGTCATTTTCATTCTACTTTTTTAGTCTACTAATCCAGTTTTGTTTTTGCTTTCTCCATGAGCATAAAAGTGCAGTGCTGTATTTTAATATCAAAAGTGGAAAGACATACAAGATTTCTTTCTTTCATAGATATGCCATGACCGTGTGGTATTTTGATGCCGAAGAAAGAGCAGAAGCCAAAAAGAAGTTCAGGAACTTAACTGGTATGATTTTTTTTACACATGTTCACTAGAAGGAATTTAATGCATTTTGATATTTCTAAAGTCAGAGATAGACCAGAAGTGGCTCTGTAGCTACAAGCATATGTAATGTATTTTTAGAAAGCTTTTTCTCCTGTTATTGCTAGTCAGTTATTTTATGCAAAGTGGAGAAGTTGTGACAGGAGATTCAGGCCTGGCCCTAGAATCCCTGATGAACAAAATGGGAAGAATGGGAGAGATAGCTTCTGATTTGAGTCCCAAATGACTGAGATTTTTTTTCCTACCCTGGGTGGCTACTGCAATCACAGGGAGTCAACTCTTCTGTTATTTGGGAGATACATTTTGCTTCCTCCAAATTCTGTTTAGTACCCTGTTTGGACTTTCACAGACAGTTTAATAATTGTGTTCTCTAAATGTTCTGAATGAGTAGGGTCTTCTGTATTAGTCAAGGGCAGAAGCCTACAAAGAGGTGACCCAGCTTTCTAGTGGCAGCCACACTTGCACTGCTGCTGTGGTAATGGCATATGAGTCAAGGACTGAGTTATCCAGATGTGTTCCAACACCCTGGCTGGGACCATGATCTAAAGGTTGCTGCTCAGAGCAGTTTAAGATCTGTTCTTCAGGGGCTGCCTCTCCAAAATACAGCATGGAGAGCACTTATATTTTTAAAAATGTGTGCAGCTGGGCAAAGTTGTAATTAGTCAAATGATTTTAAGAACAGACTGTTGTCATCTCTCTAGCTTGTAAGCAAAGCAAATACTGGTTTCACCCATAAAGAGGATCATGAAAAAGGGGCAAGAGGCAGTAGGGTAAAAGTATCACTGATCTGGGGTCTCAGAGTTTATTGGGCTACTTAAATATTGCATGTGTCATCTTCAATTTGAACATGAAAAATGTACAAGATCTTTGTGGGACTGTCCTTGTTAACATGCCGTGGTATCATGTAGCAGTTCAGTCCACATAGTGGATTCATGCCATGATTCTGAAATGGAAAGTGTTGTCCATTGAGAACAAACCAAATTTTTTCTGTTTCTGAGTTTTAAGATGAATACAGTCAGAACCCCCTGGTTTAACGACTTCTTGGGCTTTTTTTTCTTCTTGATGTAGATGCGAGGAAGAGAGAAGCACCTCTTAATGAAGACTAATCAACTGTTCATGAACTCTTTGTGAGGAAATAAGATCCCAAAGATGACTTCAATTTCCAGCAAATAAGAGCAAAACATTTTTATGCACATGTATGCACTGGTTGTGTCTAGCACGTGCATCTTATGCTGATGGTACTTAGGGGAGCCTCCTGTCATGCTGCATCTGGTAGAAGAAAGACTTGTTTACTCTTTGCCTTTTGCTGGAAAAAATAACCAGGGTTTAAAAAAAAAAAAAAAGAGTATGTGATACTCAAGCCTAGTGGTAGTGGCTCAGCTTTGATCACTCTTGTAACTAAGATAGTGGTCATTGGAACTAGTGGTAAAAAACTGAGTCTTATTTGCACTTTATGGGGAAAAAAAGTTCTAGTTAAATGGGAAGAAACTTTGCAAGTTTAAAATCAGTAGGCAGACTGCTGACAGGCACAGAGAGATATTTGACATGGGAAATTAAATGGGATGTTTGTAGAGCATTTAATGGCCTGTCCCAAATGGACCTATTGATGTATTGTTCATCATTTTGCTGTGCAGAGCATTGGTTCAGCTCTTCAGAAACATGACTTCCCAGATGTTTGTCTGCACAGTCATTGCGTTTTCTCGATTTTGTTTGCTCTTCAAGAGGCACATTCTAGCTCTGCAGCTGTACTGCCCTTTCTGTCCCAGGACCGAGGGGAAAGTAGTTATGCATCTGTTCACACTTCATAAAACCAATTTTTTTTCTGTTTTGAGCAGGATGGGTCGTGTGTTTTCTATTTTCACAGTTTGGAAAAGCAGCTGTTTTCTCACAAAAATCTGGTAAACTTGAAAGGCCTATGGCACACAATGCATTGGTCCTTAAGGCCAGGGATATGTAGAGAAGTGTTTGCTTTGCTACTTCTCCATCTTCTGTGTTCTGTGTGACATAGATATGATTCTGAAAGATGGCAGTATGTCTGGCAGTATGACAAATATATGATAAATAATGGGTAACTTAGACTTGATTTTTATGCTGCATATTCGTAGTGAACACACTTTAATTTTGCATGCATATGTAATTTGAATGAAACTGCAATTCTGTTTCAATTGATCTGTAATGCCAGGTAGCTACTACTGCTGTGAGATCAGAGTTATTCAGTGGCAAAGCGCACATTTTTTTCCTCCGTTATTTTTTTTAAACTTACTAGACTCAATGAGTTACTGGTGACCTGTTCCCAATCTGTCTAAACTTCTAGAACCAGCACTTACTATGCAGTTCAGAATGGCTCTTATGAAGCTGGGATCTGGCAGTGGATGTATTTATCACTCACACTGATTGTTCTCAACCTAATACACTCACTTGCATTCATTTTTATCTCATGCTGTCAGTGTATATGTCAGACCCTATTAAATGTTCCAAACAGATGCCCCCTTGAGTGTCCCATATTTTCCTGTGCCAGCTGTCCATGCTGGTGAAGGTGGTGTGTCTGAACCGCCGGCCCCTGCGCCGCTTCCCCCCGCTCTGCTGCACTGTTGTGCTGTGATGGGCTGCTCTTGAGCTGGGGAATGGAAAAGTAGTGGGCAATGGCAGCTATTAAATATCAGTGACAGAAAGGTAACAGCTGCCTAGGACAGAAGAGAAGTAACTTTCATGGCATAAAAAATTATATTAGAAAATGGAGTATTTTTAAAAGCAGTTTTGTGTCTTAAAGAAAAGCTGAGCATCCTTCAGCCTGCCCATGAATACAGCAGTGCTAAGAAACTCCTTATTCTCTCTGGCTTCTGCCAGAGATCCAGCTATGGTCATATAGGCCTGACCACTGTGCACCCTAAGAGAGGAGTATGAGGGTACATGTGTGATTAATATCCTTACAACTCAAGACTAGAAAAAGACAAAGAATCTGGTAAATGTCCTTTAATGTTAAGAAAAACATTATTCTACTACAATTGCTTCTAAGTACCACCAGAGGCTTGAAGGAAACTTAGTGATAACTTGAAATTCTCATTCTGAAATGTTCACGTGGGAGTTGAAAGAGTTTGGGCTCTTCCTTGAGAGAGAGTAATCCTTTGAAATATGAAAGGTGTTGGAAAAGACAGCATTACTATTTAGAAAAGGTGATGGAATACGCCTTTTCAAAGTTAATAATGGCACATAAATTTGAAACTCTTCCATGATTTTAGAAGAAGGAAAATCAGAGCAGAGCAAATACTGCTTTGATCTAGAAACTGTAACCTTAAAAATGAACTAGAAAGCATTGTTAGTATACATCTTACTGGAGCCTGGAACAGTGGAAAAACAATGTGGTGGAAGGGGAAGAGCTTTCTGTAAGGGCTGAAAAAGGAAGGTACTTTAGTTATCACTGTTGGTACCATCAGGTTTCTGCAGTGGTCAGCAATACGTGTGGTGAATGGAGCATGGAGCAGTATAGTTGCATTTATTGTAAATAAATAGATATTTTCTTTTTTGTGAATATCTTCTTCATCTATATTACATATACAGAAGACAGAGCCTTGATTCTGTGGCAGGGAGTGTTGTCCTTATTAACATTTGTAATCAAG
Source organism: Serinus canaria (assembly GCF_022539315.1). Classification (NCBI taxonomy): domain Eukaryota; kingdom Metazoa; phylum Chordata; class Aves; order Passeriformes; family Fringillidae; genus Serinus; species Serinus canaria. The sequence continues at coordinate 36,763,338 of NC_066319.1, read as the reverse complement.
TGCAAAAAAAATTGAGGGCCTGAGAGCTTGAAACCAATTCCTCAGTCCTCTGTTTCAGATCTCTACTCTGTTTTCAGTGGGATGATCTCCTTGAAGAAGCTGTAGTTTAATTGGGGGTGGGGTGTAGGGGGGTGTTGGTCATGAGTGACATACACATGGAGAGGGTGTTTCAAAGAGGCCTTTTCCTTGTGTTTTGTCTTCATAGCAGACTGAATCAAATAGCTAAACAGCACTTGTCAGCCAGTTGTGAAAAGGAATGCTTTCTCTAAGGTATTTAACTTTGAATCCTCCAAAAATTCTGGTAGGTTTTTTTTTTTTTTTAATCTTTAGGTAATGTGCCTTTATTGTTCATATCTGTGAAGATGTTTCATGCTGCACATGCATGTCATGTCATGCAAGTTTTTGATGGCTCTAAAAAACATGGTTGCCTTTTCAACTGCATGGGAAAAATGTGCAGAGCCACTAAGCTGCAATTTTCAACAGGAGGTTTTTGTTGTGCAGGGAGGAAAAAAGGCCAGGAGACAGTGCTGAAAATCAAGAGACTGTTTTTATTCTTAAACCTGTGAGCACTGGCCTTTTGAGCAAAGTAGCCTCTAATAAATATTTTTCTCTAGGTTTCTTTTGGGTCTATGAAGAATGACTTCTACAAAATAGTGTCTAAAAAGTTCCACTCTTTTTTTCCCCTTCTATTTTTTAACAGTTTTAGTCCTGTGTGTTTTTTAAAATGTTGGAATATATTATATGTATTTCTTGTTGCAAAATAGCTGGCTCTAACACCACTTGCATCTAGAAGAAAATGTGTCTATTTGCAGGCAAATGACTAGTTCTACTTTGACTGTGATGTATTCCCAGCAGATATCTGAGAGTGAGTTATGACTACATCTTCTCTTGTCAGGTTGTATGCTGGTCAACAATGCTGGCACTTTGCATTGGATTCATGTAGAAACCCCTAGCAGAATTTTACCACACATCACATTTTGTGTTCCTGTTGCTATTAAAAAAAAATGTCACAGGAGTCAATAAACACTGGGTCATGTGCAAATCTCTTCAGTCTTGTGTCTTACTGTGGCCAGGGAGGCAGGGGGTGGGTGCAGTGCCATGCAGCTGCATGTAGGGTGACACTGAAATGTGTATCCTCGACTGTCTTCTGCTGTTGGAGAGCCCTTTTTTGTTGCCCTCGGCTTGGCACGTTCCCTTGGTCACTTCCTGCTATTTTGAAGTTATTTACCTTGCTAGTGACCCTCTTCTTGAAATGCCCATTTGTTTTCACACTCCTGTTGAACCAGATAACATTCTCATGATTCAATTGTTGTCTGATAAGTTTTATTTTTAACAGTGTTCACATCCTCCCCCTGCTACTTTTCCAGTCTGAATCCCACAGTTTTCTCCTGTGGCTGTGTGGGAGACTTCTCCTCACTCCCACTAACAGTGCAGTTGAATGAAAGCCAGGGCATTTTCACTCATTTGGTAGAGCTGTGAACTTTCTGATTCCTTTACAATCAAATGAAGAGGAGAATTTCCCTTTTCCTATTTAAAACCTGGTTTCTATCATGGAGGGCTTGGATTTGACTTGTGGGGTTTTTTGTTAGAGAGGGAAGAGATGTCTAAATATTTGCCATTGATTTATGCATTTCTCTTAGACTGGGGAGTTGTTAGAGCATAGGGAGAAGACCTATGGAAAGCAGAGGGGTTTCTCTTCTGAGCATGCTCCTCTAAGAGTAAAGGTTTCTAGGGACATCTTGAGAAGAAACTGGCTGTTGGCCATCCAGCTGCCAAGGACTTTGAACTCTGACTAAACTTTCTCTAAGCAAATATGTTTGCAGTAATTGTTATCTTACAGCTATTTAGGGGTTTCTTTCCTCCCCCACCTACCCAAAGGGATATGGCTAAATATATTTGCACTGACAATTCTCATGACTCTTGAGAATGCATCTGATATCGGAGGTTGCACTGAAAATTGCAAAGGAGCATGACAGTGGAAGAGAGGTTAGTAAAACTTGATTCCCCTTTCCCACATAATGTTGTCTCCATGGAGTACTTCACTTCAGAGAGTTGGTAAACTCCCATCATCTTCCACAAGGCATAGAGTTTTTTATCTGTCTTGTAGAAAGCAGGGATAATTTCATCTGCACGTGTGCTTATTTTAAATAAAGCTGGAGATGCTGATAAACTCACTGGGTCAGCGGCAGTCACCAGTGGTTCTTGCATGGCAGCAAACAGAGTCAGTGCCAGCATGCTGGGCACCCACAGTCCTGCTAGAGAGGAGGAGGTTTGTGATCCCTGATCTTAGCCAACACTCTAGACCTGATTTGACAGGAGAGGAGTCAACTGGCTCTTAAAACCCTTCTGTGTGTGGGGCTGGTGAGAAGCATGGAAAGAAAGACCCTGTAGTCCAAACTGGTAGAGCTCTGAGAAATCACTTGTGGTTACAGGGGTTCACAGCTCCCTGGGTAGAGGGAGCAGAGCAGAGCATCCTCTTCAGGATGGGTTATCCCTTCCCTGGCAGAGGATGTTGAGTTGTTTTGTGGATGAGAGACAGTGGTTACTGTCATTGTGCCCTCTTGCTGAACCAAGAAATTGATTAGCTTCCTGAAAGGGACTTGGCATTCTTCTGCAGCACCCACAGGTTGTCTGTCAGGGACACGGTGCTGATCTGTCTTGTGCCTGGGAAAGGTCTGATTGGGATCTAGTCTTGGGGGGTTGATGTGGCATGCAGTGCCAGCAATTGCTTCTAATTTACTAAACACTTTTAAGTGCCAGCAATTGCTTCTAATTTACTAAACACTGAATTTCATGCCAGCTTTGACCCCTGTCCCACCCATAGAGTGGTTCAGTGGATGACCTGTGTTCATGACTGTGATACATGGTAACACACCACCCCACGCTCCAAACAAGGGAGAAAATGCCTGCTGTTAGGAGGTACCAGCTGCTTCTTTTATAAGAAGAAAAAAAAAAGACAAGGAATGAAAAAAAAAGATATCTGAACAGACATTTAATTGTCAAAGGAAGAGTCTTAACAGACTTAAGCTTGGCTGTCTTCAGAGACTTTTCAAAAGCATACTGCAAACACTTCTGTTTCAAAGCTTATGCTCCTTTATCTACGAAAAGCTAAACACTGGCTAATTCTTTAATTAGTTCCCAACAAAATGTTTTTCTCTGTAGCCAAGGCTTGCTACAGGATAATTATGTCTTTAGTTTGAAAACAAGTGTCAATACAGAAAGATGTTTTGAGTTTTCTTTCTTCACCTGTTTTATTTTGACTTTTACTTAGCTTCTACTCTCTGTTCTCACCTGCACTATCTTTCCTTGATTTGGGATAGGCTGATTACTTTATTTTTAGCTCGCTGTGCTGCATGGATGGACATGATGGACCCAAGTGAGTACTGTGGTCTGGGTGCTATTGTGCAGTGCTTGGGTCTCTTCCAGGGCCAAGGAGATGGAGGAACCTGAACCACCATCAGTTAAGCAACTCAGCTTTTTAAACTCTAATAACCATGTGGCCATGGGTACCCAGTACTACACTGCAAACCAAAGATCTGCATTTTGAGCTTCCCAACCTCCTGTGTACAACCACAGTCATCTATATTTATTTTAGCAGAGAGCACCAACAGATCTCCTGCTAGTTTGTCAAAAGCTGCCTAGGGCTGTGACACAAATCTTCTAGGCCTGAGTCCCATGTGGATGCTTTGGTTTAAACCCAGCCAGCCACCAAGTACCACACAGCTGCTCACTCCCCCACCAGCTGGATTGTGGAGAAGATCAGAAGAGTAAAAGCTTGAAAATTTGTGGGTTGAGATAAACATGGGGAAAGGGAAAGCAAAATCTGTGCATACTAACAAAGCAAAATAAATTAAATCACTGCTCTCCCTGGGCAGGCCGGTGTTGAGCCATCTCCAGGAGAGCAGGCCCCCCTCCATCAAGTGTAATAGTGATTTGTGAAGGCAAACACCATCACTCCAAATGCCTCCTGCTTCCCCCAGGTTTATATACTGAGCATGATGTCATATGGTCTGGTACCCCTTTGGTGACCTGGGGTCAGCTGTCCTGGCTGTCTCTCCTCCCAATCTCCCACATACCCCCAGCCCCTTGCCATTGTGGCAGTAGGAAAGGCAGAAAAGGTTTTTCTGTATGAGCATGGCTCAGTGATAACAAAAACATCTCTGTATTATCAACCCAGTGTTCAGCACAGATCAAAAATAGCCACTGTGAAGAAAATTACCTACCCTAGTCAAAGCCAGCACTGAGACTAAAACAGGAGGGAGAGGAATTGCCCTCTCTACCCTTCTCTGATCCCTGTCTGTCAGTGCATGGATGCAGGATGCCAAAGGTCAGACACCAGGCTTACCCAAGGACAGTCAGACTGGCTTCATGTATCCCACAGGAGAAGATCCTCAGTATTAGGCTACACAGTATGTCCACGTGATGAAGGAAGAGTGTGACCTCTCTGTTGAACCCATTAAGTTGTTACATTTCTGAGGGAATTAATATCTTTTTATTGATTCAAGAGGAAATTTGTGTGCACTCAGATATTGTGGCTTCTGTCTTCAGGAAAGATGTGGAGAAAAATGCTCACCTATCAATCCACTGGAAAAAATAAGTATCAGAGGCCTACAAACTATAAACTGTGAGGACAAGATCTGGTACTGTCCCTCCCAGGGACAAGGAGAGTGGGAAGACAAGTGAAGGAGGAAGTAAAAACATTATAAGGAAGTAAAAGCATTATAAGTATTTGTTCTCTATACTTGTGATGCATAACACACAAATAATGGGATAAAATTGGAGCAAGGTAGTTATGAGTCATTTGCTGGGAAAAGCTTTCTTATGGCTGGGATGCTGAACCATTGGAGTATCTGAAGATGTTGTAGAGTTCCCTTACCAAAGATTTGGTTGGAGAAATGTCTGCCAGGAGTGATGTAAGTAGAAGGGTTGTTTTTGTTTTTGTTTTTTCTTTTGGAGCAATGAGTAAGGACCAGCCAGGTTAAATGACACATTCCTTGTCATGGCGGTGTAAGCATCATTTTGGAACTTACACGGTCAAGGCATCCCAAGAAAGGAAGAGGCAAGAGGTTGTCCTGTTCCAGTAAAGGTTATAAAGACCACTCCATGCCTTGTTGCAGGATTAGACCAGTGCTGCCCTTCCCCAGGGGCGAAGTTCAGCCCAGCCCTGCCACGTGCAGCTGTTCTCCTGCTCTTTTATTTCGGTCATGATGCGCTTGCAGTTGCCACAGGCATGCACTGCCCTGCAGGTTGGGCTTGGTGAGCAGGCACCTCAGGAGGATCCTGCTGCCTGGCACTGCTCTGTGCTGAGCAGCACCTCTCCTCTTCTTGGGCAGCAAAGAGCTGAGCCCACATTTTCCACAGCAATGAGGCATCAGTATCTCCTTTTGAACACGCTTGCTGAACAAGACAGTTCATGCAGGTTACAATTATTTATTGTCCAAACCTAAAGCTGTGCTTTCCTCTCATCCTCTTTTTCCTGTCTCAAATTCAAGAATTGCAATCCTGACTGTGATTGTGTCCCTTTGTATCTAGACTCAAGGTATAGTAGGAAGGAAGCAACTTCCCCTCCTGTCCAGAAAAGCCATGAAGCTGGTTGGGTTCTCTCTTTCCTAGGAAATGTGTTATAGGTCATCTTCAATCATTCACTACTCATGGAAATAATATTGGGGTGGAAAAAAAGGGAATGATGAAGAAATACACAGTGGGATATCAGAAGTTAGCCTTTGGGGGCATATGGTTTTAAAGGCAGGAACCTCCCTTCTCTTCAAAAGTTCATGTTCTGATTAAAAGGGATGTGCATGTGTCTGAGAGTCGATGCTTGCTACGTCCATTAAATATTTTCTCCCATGTTGCTGTCCAAGTATATTTTAAGTCATTCTCAGCTGACTCATTAATTCACACATCTGAAAGGACTCGAATTAACTAATGTGATCACAAATTCAATGACTTTGAATGTCAGTACTTGAGCATAAATTTGTTTATTATTAATATGAAATCAGTAGTTCTTGTAAACTTTTCTATCACTTTAAAACTGGCAGTTCATCAAAATTTTATATAAGGTTGGAACCTATACCATTGTTGCTGCTATAAACATGTTAATATCATAAGCTAAACATTTTCCCTTCATTGTTTGTATATTTCCTTTTCTTTGCCTCTGCGACTGTGCCCAAGGAACACATGAAAACTGTTGCAATCTCAGCTTCCTTTCATTCCCCTTGTCAGCAAATCATGACCATAAGATGTTTTAGAGGACATGGGGGAGTCCCCAGCCTCTGCAGGTGGCATGCCTTCCCCCAGCTGGCTTGGCATTTTGAAGGGATGGATCCCTCTACCATCCCCGCTGGCCAGAGCACTCATGCCAGCACCCTGACCAGCATCATCCTGTGCAGCAGCACAAAGGAGTTTTCTCCCCTGCCTTCTTAAAACTCAAAGTCTCAATTTGCTCTGTCCACTGCTGATTTTGAGGTGTCTGTGCTATCATATTTATGCTCTGTCTCCTGAGAGTTGAGGAATAGATGAAAGCACCCCAGCTCTGAAGATCACCTGCTTCATCACACAGACCTGTGCTTCTGCAGCAGCAACACCATGATGGGTTTCTATGAGGGCTCCTGGGGCAGGCTGAGTCTCCTCTGTGCCTTTGGGACCCAAGCAGGGCTGCAGAAGTAGGGTCAGACACATTCTCAGGAAATGGCCTCCCATTCTCAGGAAATACAGACTGGAGAGTCCTGCTCAGGCCTGGAAAATGCAGTATCTGCCACAGCATCCTTGGGACTGCACAGCTTAGGCCTTGCTGCCTCAGGAGGAGGCTCACAAAGTGCTTTTCCTGGTGGCCCTGAGATTGGCTCAGTTGGTCAGAGCATGATGCTATGGACACCAAGGCTGTGGGCTCAATCCTTGTATGGGCCACTCACAAAGGATTTGGACTCAGTGATGCTTGTGGGTCCCTTCCAACTCAGAATATACTGTGATCTAAGAAAAGCATGAGCCATGTGGGGTGGGAATGGCTCTACAGGACTCTCAGCAGAGTGTGACACTGGTACTGCAGGTTCTCCTCTGCCCATGTATGCCTTGTTCCTGGTTATTACCTGTGAGTTCGTGATAGAAACTGATTTTAAGATTTTCTGCATGCTATCAGAAGTTCTTCAGGTGGATTTCTTCCTCCCCAGCTTCTCTCGAGCTGAATTCAAGCCTTACTTGGTCTTTTCTCCTCCCTTGAGGGCATATCTCCAAGAACCAAGATCCTGGTACCATCTGGAAGCACAGCACCATACTCTCCAGCCCCAGCAGCTGCTGGACACCAAAGGAATGCTTAAAAATTAATCCAAAGCTTGTGTTTCTCATTAAAAGCACTAAATTGTTGGTGCACATCCCAGAAAGTCTATATGGGTTTGGTAAATTGAGTCCCATTGTTTAATAAATGGCTTTACATAGAGCTGAATACAGCTAGAGAATGATTAGGGACACTGGACCATAATTACTGGGCATGAGGTGGAACCCCCCTTTCTGCATGGGTCTCCTAGGGAAGAAGGACAAAGCAAACCCATGGGCACCAGCCTCTTTCCTCCCAGGGCAGAGAGATTTAAACAAATCTCAGTTAAAGCACAGTGCAGGCACCAAATGGAGAAAGTAGTGGGTATGTCTTGGAGACCTTTGGAGCAGTTGAGAAAACAGCCCAGGACTGGGCATCATCCCAAGGGGACTCAAAGTGTTTGCTTACCATTAGGGCCAAATTATCCCAGACTTAAGTACACACAAGTCAAGCAGAATATGTTACTTGACATTTAACTTGCTAAACACTCTCCCAGTTTGCACTGGAAGTAGTAGCATCCATATGTGCAAAGAGGGTTTTTGGCTCAATCCCTGCCATGTGTGTGATTTTAGTTGTGCTTTATACTGTCTCATTTTCTACCCTTAAAAAAATCCAAGCAAGAAGGCAAGCCCGAGTTTTTAGACAGGAAGGGACAAAATGCAGCAAAACCCAGGGGAGACTGGAGGTGTGGAGGGAACAGCAGAGCTGCCCCAAGCTGGATCTTCCAGTTTGCCAGCATGCTCTCCTTTGATTTCGACAGCATCCCAGTGAGCCAGGGCACTATGAGGGGACTGACTGCCCAAGCAGAGCACTGTGAATGTGGCCTTCACCATGCAGGAGGGCATGCACCCCTGAACAATGAGATCCCCTGCATTGCCTTCTTTGTGATGGATGCATGACCCCATGACTGTGTCTTTGTGGTGGCCACCCAGGCCTGGAACGCTGCAGTGGAGATAATGCTCCGTGGACATCCAGCAGGCAGACAGGAATTCGCCGTGGGCCATGGCTTCACAGCTGCTGGAGGAACACATCTTCCTTGCTGGAGTCCTTTGAGCTCATGAGGCAGCTTAGGAAACAATTTCAGGATGAGCTCTGTAGCTGTGAGAGCTGCCAGTGTTGGGTGCCTGCTTGTCACCTGGGCTAGAGGATGACCTTCAGAGGGGTGTTCAGTGTGCCTGCCCTTGCTAAGAGTGCATAGGCAGGGAAACAGCCTCCCAGTGGAGAGGTATTGGGATGGGTGGCCTTTCCCCTTGCTCCTTTCCCAATGTGAGATAAGGAGAGTTTTGCAAGCATTGCAAGCATGTGTTTTTCATTACCTGTGCCAGGTAGCTCTGGCCCAAGCCAGGATGTTGTGGTAGCAGTGATGGAGATGTTAAAGAGCAGGAAATGTGGAGCTGGTTTCCCTGGGTGTGAAGAGGCTGGGTGACACATCCCAGAGCCATATGTATATATTTCACAGATCCATATAAATATTTTAATGTGGCTCTATCAGGATCACCTCCTATGTAGACACGTGCATGGCATCCACTGCATGTTTGTGTTTGAGAGGTCCCTGGCCACGTGGCGCTGCTCGGGAGTGCCTGGCTGTGAGCCAGGAAGCTGTTTGGCACCAATATGGCTATGGCACAGGTCAGGACCTGTCTGTCCCTCACCATGCTGGCAGGCTTTGCTGGAGACCTGGCATTGCAGCAGTCTGGCGAGACCTTACCCATTTCAGCATCTGTTGAAGGGCAGAAGGCAGCTGCCAGCCTCTTCCAGGAGGTGTTTCCTTGCCAGGGGCTGCACTGGTGCCATGGTGAGTCCCAGCTCTCTGGGTTGGGGGAGTCCAGGCTGACAAGATATTGCTTGCCAGGACCCTGAAATGTTCCTGCACCTGATGCCTTTGCCTGCAATCCTCTGCCTGTTTCCTGCCTGCCCTGCTGCCCAGTTCCCATGGGCTCTATCTGTGGGCTTCTGGCTGCACAGACACCCAGATCTGGCTCCTGCAGCACGTTCCAGCTGGGCTCAAGCTTATGCTTACTCAGCTCAGGCTATCAGCAATATCAGTTAATACCCAGTGTTGATCTAGCACTTGGGTAAATTAGAAAGCTAGGGCAGTCCAGAAACCTTCCCTTCACAGTGGCCATGTCTGCACTGGAGATCAACAGGTGGGTGTTGGGTCTGTGTGGGCTGTCCTGATGGCTGTGACTGCAGTGACAGGACACACGCCAGAGCCAGGTCCCCACGTGTCTGACTGATCTAGTGCCTCTTCTGTCTTCCTGAGGTGGACCTGTGTGTGGAGCCAGGAGCATGGCTGACAGCACAGCTGCATCAGTACCCCTGGCTCCTCCTGCAAGTGCAACCTGGGCTACAGAACTCAGTGTGGGTGGAAAAACCTTTTAGTTTAAAAACCCTTTCAAAATCCTATGTTTTGTAGGAGGCTTGTAGTTACAAGTCTCATGGAGGGAAACTGAAATGCAGCAGAGGACCCAGGGAGGTCAGCAGCAGCCTGGGTGCTCTATTCACTTGGCTGCTGCTGCCTGGTTTGGTAGTGATTGCAGACATTCAGCATTCCTAAATCCTGGCCAGTCACCTGGCCATTACAGAGCCACGTGCATTGTCCCTGTTCTTGCTGAGGCTACCATGGTCTGGGCTGGTGAGCACTCCTGCAGGCTACTGCAGCACAAGAGCCTCACCTTCAGCTGTCTGGACTGATCTGTACCCAGAATATGGCCCTGACTGTGAACAGAGGCCCAGGAGCATCCCCATTCTCAGTACCACCCCTGGGCCACTGAGTGACTTGGGGCTGCTTTTCCCAAAGCTACCCTGCCTGGCCCTTGATGGCCTTAGAGTGACATGTTGTCATACAGACAGGTGGCAGAACAGGACACCACCACTGCAGGATTATGAACCCAATGCCAGTGAGTTTGCACATCCTTTAGTTTAGAAACTGTTGTCATTAATGATGTTGATTGTCAGGTTTAGTGGGGTGCCCACAGTTGAGCAGGAGGGGACACTGAGCATTTTTGCTGGAAGAATGAGTCTTGTAGATCAAATTAAACTGCCAGAGTGAGCCATGGCATGGTTGCTGCTTGTGCACCATGCAAGACTACAGCTTGAATGTCCTTCAGTTGTTCACCTGCAGTCTTAAAACATACTTGCAGTGGAGAAACCTGCACAGTGGTAGCCATCTAACTTGTCTTTCCTGAGCACCTGGTGCTCTGCAAGCAGCTGGCCAACATTTTCTGTCATGGTTGTGGCTGCACATTGAAAAAAATTATCTTCTGCCAGTACTTAAGATGAAATTGCTGTACAGGGCTTCTCGCTGAGGAATGCCTGAGGAATGTGAAATTTTCCTATTAGAAATTTCTCAGGACATAGAACAATGTAATCTTGAAAAGAAATTAGTATGAGTCCTGAACAGAAAGTAGTACCAAAGCCATTCAAACCTTTTATTTTAATTCTCTGCAATAATTAATTGCACATACAGAGCCTACACTTGTCCTTTCAGTATCAGAAAAAAGATGATGAGAAAAGCTCAATAAATCAAACATGGAAGTGTTGCCACCAAGTGGTACAAACTGTTTTAGGCACTGGCTCATAACTTCTAGACCACAGCAATGTGTCTGAGATGCCCTGATGTTTTACAAAAAGATTCCTTTTTCCTGTGTTTACCTATATTTTTTTTCTCTGAGTGTGTGATCTGTTTTACTTCCCATGATGTTAAATGATGGTGCTTGCACCACAGAGTCACAGAATGTATGACTTGCCTCTTTCAGCTTCTTCTGGAGCTGCAGGCAGTGGAGAGGCAAACATGAAGAGCCTTCTGGAGGTATGGGGCTGTTCTGGCAGTCTTCACTGCAGCCCCCTGTCTTGTTGGGATGTGGCATAGCCCTCCCTCCCCAGCCTCACATGTGAGCAGAGAGAGCAGCCTGCAGTAGGATATGTCCCCCAGGTCTTGGAGACTGGCTGAGGAATTTCCCAGCCTCCCTGTGACATTTCTTGTGCAACCTATCCTGAGGAACTTGGGCACTTTTCAAATCATGTGCAGATTTACATGATTTTTTAATGATGCTGTGTGAGTGTTTTGTTTTTCAGCTACAGTATTTAGTACATTGTACTTCAGCCACATATTTTTCTTTATTGTGCAGGAGCTGAATAATGTCCTTTTCTTCCCTGCTGTTTAGAAATCCTAGATTATTAAAAAAAAGAAAGAAATTTTTTCTGGAAACTAGACTGAGGTGCTTCTATTTATGTTGTGAGGCACACATTATTGAGAGATGTCTCTCCCATGGGAACAGGGCTCCCAAGAGCCACTTGGGGCACAAGGCAGCACAAGGGGGGGGTGATGCAGAGACTTGTGCACATACACACACAGATCCCATCTCTGGACAGGCATATTTCAATCCCAGCATGTGCCAGGGGTGCAGAGGGTCTGCAGGTCTCATACCCTTCTGCTTCCTGTGACTGGTGGCCTCTGGCACCTGCAAACTGACCAGCTGAATGGTCCTTTCTGCTGGTGGGTGGAAGATGAGGGAGGTGCAGGAGTGTGGAGAACTGAAAGTTGTGGTGGGCCCTCATATAGAACAGTGCAGTGCTGGACTGGCTGCTTGCTTTAGTCAAACATCTGGAATAGGTGCCCAACAGAAAAAAAAAAGGTAAAAAAGATGCTTTTTCAAAGCTGACATATTTTCTCAGCTTTTTTCCTCAACAGCCTCTATTTTTCTCTCTGTCAGGTGTTTCTTAGAGTGCAAATCTGAAGTACTCCTCATTTTTTTTTAAAACATTGTCAGTGTTGCCACCATTATGATCTGACCAAGCAAATGGTAGCAGAAGGCAGAATCAGTCACCAAGCTCCTTTTATCCCCAGGTGTACTGTTTGATAACTACAAATCACAGCAGAGGAGTTAAATTAAGGCAGCTGATCTCCTGAAAGGAACCACTAGAAGGGAATTGGTAAGTGTGTGTTGTTGAAACTTGACAGGAGAAAAGGTCTCAAAAAATCTTGCTGCATGATTTCCAAAGCTCTTACAAGTGTGAGTACATTTCAATTTTATTTTTTGGCATTATAAATTAAATTAAAGAATTAAAATAAATGCAAAAGGTGATGTTAACTTTAATAATACTTAGCATTGTTACCCAGAGGGAAAGGATTAAAGCTAGGATCCTAGCTATACAAAAATATGTCTTAACAGGAGCAGGAGCATTTGCCTAAAATGGCTTCTATTTTAGTCAGTTGTACAGACTAAGTTTAACTTGATCATTTTTAAAGAGCTAATTACTTTCCAATATGATGTTTCCTCTTTAGACATCACAATTGCAATGATGTTTCCTCTTTAGACATTGCAATTGCATGTAGTTACTCCACTTCTTATTTTTACTACTGCTCCTTTAATAAACAATTAATAGATATAAATAAGCAGACAATTTGATATAATAAATTTACTAGCAGATGTAGTAATTATTTTGGAAAATATGATAGCAAAATTTGGTTTTCTTTCTTTTCCCATGAAGTTTTGCAGAGGGAGGAGGTCAAATCTTAAAACAGAGTTTGTTCATGGCTATAGCTGTGGTATATCTGTCACACCTTGGTTTGTAAACAAAATATGTGCTTTTTTTCCCCTCTGTTGAATTCTTTCTCTTACTGAAGAGAGAAACATAAATAGAAACTATCATAAAACCATGTAAAAAGGAAACATAAAGGAGTCACTGGACAAATATGGCTTACAACTATAATTCTGTTCCTTAACAAAGAGTAGTTTTAAGCAAGGTATTTGACAGCTAGACAACTGTTTAGAACCTTTTTATTAATATTTTACAAAGTCCAGGAAGCTTTCTAGTTGTTTCTACTTTTGCTTATGGTGTAGATGCAGTGCCTGTACTGCAGTTAAATCTCTGGTGAATCTTTGTATCTTGTTCAAAAAAATAGAAACAAAACAAAATAAAGGAAAACTAAAAAGCACAGGTATATTTTTTTGAGCAGAGTGTTCATATTTTGGTGATCAAAACAGTAGGCCAAATATTATAGAGCTACAGTGGGGTGACAAAAAATTTGGAGGTGATTTGCCCAAATGAAAATGAACAATACACAATGCACTAACAGCAAGGACATGGCCTGCTTTTTTTCAAGGCAGTAGGTGACAGATGTGGCATGCAGCATGCCAAGGGCCAGGGTGATCATCTTTGGACCCACCCCAGTCCTGCTGATCCTGTGTGCATCTGGAAGCAGATGCACTCAATCCTTCAGGGATGAGAAGGTGAATGATTGCATTTGCCACTACTGACTTGCATGGTGACAGAATTAGGATCGTGGTCTTCCAGACTAACCTGTCCAGATATCTGGAGGTCAAAGAATCAAAGCCATTTAAGTTGGAAAGACCTCTAAGGTCACTGAGTTCAACCAGCACCGCTGTGTTTGCCACTAAACCATGTCTGTGGTTTGTTTGTCTTGCTGGACTGCAAATGAGGATTAAACCTTGATAATGACCTCTGAAGAACAGCAAAGAGAGAGAGTTTCTGGCCCTGAATGTTTCATGTAATTTTTTTTGATTTGCAGCTGTTTTTGAAGGAAGGGGGGAAATTATCATGGGGCATTAAAGCTCAAATACCTAAACTTTCCTTCCTTTTGGTGTGTAAGAAGAGTCTTAAGCATTTAAGTAATTGAGCTATATGGCTAATCTTCTTTCAGCATTGAAATTTAAATTAGGTAAAAATATATTAAATTATTATAAACTAATTGTCATATTAGAACTACAGGGCATGAATGTCAACACAGAAGACCTTTCCAGAGGCTACTCCTGCCCACTCAATGAACAGGTACATTGGAGAAGCCTGTTTCCATACATGTGATTTCTCCACTGTGGCATCTTGTCCTGCCACGTGCCCAGGGTACCACACAGCAGGAAAGGATGCTGTCACACAGCTGCTGCAAGGTTTCAAAGGTATGTCCAGCACTTGTGGTTAGAGGAAGCAGCAAAGATGGTGAAGGGGCTTGAGGGGAAACCATATGGGAGTGGCTGAGGTCACTTGGTCTGTTAGCCTGGAGAAGAGGAGACTGAGGGGAGAGCTCACTGCAGTTATAACTCCCTCATGAGGGGAAGAGGAGGGACAGGCACTGATCTGTGGTGACAGTGGTGGCAGTGACAGAACAGAACACATTGACTGTGGTGACAGTGACAGAACAGGAGGGATGGCCTGAGTTGTGTCAGGGGAGGGTTAGGTTGGATACTAGGAAAAAGGTTCTACACCCAGAGGGTGACTGAGCCCTGGAACAGGCTCCCAGGGACGTGGTCACAGCACGAAGCCTAGCAGAGTTTGAGAAGATTTGGACAATGCTCTCATGCACATGTGTGACTCTTGGGGATGTTCCTGCGCAGGGCCAGGGTTTGGACTTGATGGTTCTTGTGGGTCCCTTCCAACTCAGCATATTCTGTAATTCTGTGCTTCTGGGACATCCTTACATTGCTGAGCATTTTTTTTTTCTCTAATTCCCTCATATGAATTTCTTTAGGGAATATCCCATTTTGAAGACCCCCACCCAAAGAAAAAGTTTCTCTTTCTTACTTTCTCTACTATCTCTGTGTGCCATGATCTAAGGAACACCTTTGGGGTTTGCTACTAATTAGGTGTGTTAATAGTGTCACAGGGCTGCTCTTCCAGAAATAGCTACTGGCATGAGTAGAGCCTGTAATTTTCCAGATGGAATGTTTCCTCACTTTGTGTGGAAAAACCCCAGGAAAACAAAACAGCACCTGTGAAGAACAAATGTGACTGCAGCTCACTGCAGCCTTTCAGTGCAAAGCCCTCTCAGATCACACACAGAACTCTGCTGTAAAGAGAGCCCTTTCCACTCGGGTGTCATTGCTGCCAAAGGTGACTTTTGCCCTCCCTGCTGGCCCATGGCCATGAGGAGCAGGGCTGGGGGGCACCCACAAAGGCTCTGGACTGGGCACTGGAAGGGGGCCACTTGTGTTGGTGACATGTATGACTCTGTGTTTTTCCTCAGAGATAATTTTGACATTACAAAGACTATAAATAGAACACCCAGAGCAGAAAAGTACAGGAAGGAAGAGTAAAGCTCTAATAAATTATATCTTAAAAGGATCTGAGTAGAGGGAGGAAAAATGTACCTCCAACAACAGGAAAGTTTAAAAGAAGCTTGTACTGAATACTGTAAATTAACATGAGAAAAAGGTCTTCCCTCAGTGTGGAGATACACAAAGGTTTCAGCACTTTGTGTTCAAGTAGGGAAAAGGTGAAGACTCCTTTTGGCATACTGTGGTTAAAAAAGTCGTGCTGTTAAAATTGTATTAAATGGGACTCCTGATTTCTTGTAGCCACGGGTTTAAGAGCAATTGCTTCTCATTTAGCTTGTCCAAAGCTTTGTCCAGCAAGAACCCAGCACTGCACTAAGCAAAAAATATTGTGTAACTTAGAACAAAAGACATCAATCTCACCCGTGTGCTCTTTGCACATGGTCTGTGAGAGAAAGCTGCCTGTCTGTTGGTTTTACTGGTGGACTGTGGAGAAAGGGACCTGAATTTGAATGGAGGGGTGCTGTAGCAGGAAGGTACCACAGCAAAATTGTGTTTTCCAGCCTCCAGCCCAGTGCTGCAAAGCTCTCCTTCTTCCCTTTCTAGTAAACATAATGAAAAAAAAAGACATGCAATGTAAGTTTGCATGCACACAGAGTGAAGGATCATGAGGCTTTTACAGACAAATTTGAAGATGAATTAGTCTTTGAGATACTGTCTGTTTAAGGATTATATTGTTAATAACCTAAATTTGACACACATTTTTCCCCCCTTCAGTCACTACCTGCAAAGCCTCTCTGAAAATTATCTCTTATGAAGCTGTGTCATTAATAGCTTCCTGCAAGGTTTCTTTTAGAAGTGGCAGAAAGGTAAATAAAAATGAATTAATACAGCATTTTGGGGTTGTAGGCAAAATATGCAAATATCTTACTGACAAAGCCTTAGTAGCATTAAAGGCTTTCAGATCCTATCCTCAGAGGCTCTGCTTGCGGAATCAGAAGCCTTTAGGCAACCTGTAACTTATTTTACATGTAACACATTCTCTTTCTCCCTCTCCCATTCCCCCCATAATGTCCTCTTGGACCAATTCCCTCTGGTGCAGTTTCCAGCTTCACAGTTCATGAATTTTATTTGCAATCAATAAATAAAGCCATTATCAAGTTTTGTATTCTCATCATATATCGTCATTCCTCATAAACCATTTCACTGTATGGGTCAGCTTCACTGAGCACGTGCCCCTCACCTTTACAGCTCAGCAGAGGGCTGTCAGGTGTATGGATGGGATGTGTTGGAGGATATAATCAGATTTCAGTTGTAATGAACAATTATGAATAAGACTGTGCTACCACTCATCATTATTATCATTATTTTTAATGCTGTGGTACTGTTTTGAGTTAGTGATCAGCACTCAAACACTTTTTGAGCCCTGGTCTGGGACATATTCTCACAGTATGGAGCTGAGGCTCCCAGACCCACCCACATCATCAATGAAAATGGTATTTCTGACATACAACATCACATCATTTATCAGCTGTTTGAGACAACTAAAGAAAAGCTTCTTTCTTGCTCCTTACAAGGCCAAGTTCCCACTGTGGTAAATTGTAAAGTAACTAATTTTGAGAAACAGTGACCCACCATGATGAGCTCCTCCTGATAGCTTATGCAGATTTCTTTGGGCATGGCATGAAAAGGCAAGCCATCTATGTGGTGATCAGGCCCTTGGACAGTTACTGATTTGTGCCTTGAATTTTATCTGTCAGCCCAGACAGAGTATTAAATGTTGGTGTCACATGCAGTTATCAAATGATAGTATTACAAGGTCAACTGACAAATAATATTCTAACCTAAAGACTCCAAATTGCCTACTTTGCTAACTTCTGACAGTGTGGAATCTTGTGCACAAATGAAAAAATGAGTCTATCAGTGACCAAAATGGGTAGAAGCAAGCAGAGAGGGTCAAGGAAGTTGAAGCAAACGTTCCCAGCTGAGTGCTCTTTCATAAGCATGGGAAATCTAGCAAGTAATTTGAACTTAGCCTTGTACCTCTACCATCACTACTGGGGGATAGCAAAAGTGAAACTTTTACTACAGTACTCCACATTACTACTGATGCTAATAAAACTGCTAACAGCAGCAGCATCGTTACTCAGCAGTGCTACTGAGCAGTATCACAACACACTTTTAGGGAATTACAAGTAATTGTTTTGTCAGATTCATTTATTTATCACTCTCTTGAATGTTTTATCATCCTCCGGACCTGACCAAAATTGATGGGGAGAAGATATTTTCAGCCTCCTCAAAGAAGGCACTTTAGGTTTCCCACTTTTTAGGGTGAGGTGTTGACTACAGAGAGATATCTTTCCCTCTGCAGTCTTTGTAAGAAAGGGAGGTTTGTGCTCATGGTCAAAGCAAAGGTCTAGAACATTGTAGTAGTATAATTCAGTTTCAAAAAAACTCTTGTCTGCATTGGAACATGAATTTAAGTGATGGAAATAAATGCATGAGTAAGTGACAAAGTCCTGTATCTCATTGCAGCATCACGTAGCCAAAGTGGTGCATGTTTGAGGCAATTCACACCTCGGCACCATGTCTTTGAAGTAAGGAAAGAGTTTTTGAGCTTTGTATCCTTCTTTTTAAACTTGGTACTAAGCCAACGTTGAAGTTAATATTTATGAAGTTTGGGAAAATTTTCAGGGTAAGATTTCTGGTAGTACGAATTTTCATATTTTAAGCAACTTGATTTTAACTTTAATGGCCCCAAGTGTATTTAGAAATTTTGTGCTGTGCTCACACCCATGCAAGTCAGTGTATCCCTGACAGTGCCAGCCAGGAATGCTGTATGCGAGGCAGGACTGTGGTGGAGCTCCATGTCCTGTGTTGCCCAGACTCTGCCAATCAGTGCTAAGCTGTCTGGCTGGTGTGAGTCCCTGCTTTTCATGGGGAGCCAGATCCCTTTTGGTGTACGGGGATGTTTGAGCTGTGATGCAAAGAAACAGAGAAGGCAAATGTCTGCAGATGCTTAATGATGAAGTTAAAGGATATCTCCTATCTCAAACGTCAGTTCCCACCCTCTTCTCTCATGGATGCTTTCTCTAAAGTGCACTGTGGATTCCTGTAAGTACAACTCAAGTGCTGCAGGGTAACACAGAGAAAACATCATAATGAAAAGGTACTTTTGATCCTTTACAAATCTTCACTATTTGCTCAAAAGTATGCCATACAAAAATCATAGGCAGAACCTTACAGTCATGACAAATGATTTTTCTGCTGGTTTTGTTTACATTTTTGGTTCACTTTTTGTTGTTCCTAATTTGTCCAAGATTTAACTCTACAGACTGTGCATATATAGAGCAGACTTCTCATTAGTTTCAGCAAGGTCACTTTTTCAGTGGGGTTTTACCATCAGAAGGGAGGGTTACCATCATCTGATCTCTCACCCTTGACCAGGTCTAGGAAAGCATTGTTATGATTTCTGCTGCAAGTTATATAACTTGCTTGTCTGATATATTTTCCAAGGTCTATACTTATTCAACAGCTGATTCTTTAACGATATTAGGTAATTTAGATTGCATATATAAGTTTACGTGATGCACTTGATATTAAACTGTGTTTATTTGACTGTGGGACCCCATGTAGCTGTGATGTATCCTATGCAATGACAAGACTATGTTTTACCTGCAGATACCAGATACTGGGAACATGAGAACTCTAGCAACATCACTTGCTTTTTTTTTTTTTTTTTTTTTTCCTTTCTGCTTTAATATTTGCATAAGAAGTACATGGTAGTCTTACTTTCTTTTCAGAACTCTTTCATCATAAAGCACATGAGCAATCTTCTCTTCCAAACAGGGAAGACATGCTCCAACTATTTCTTTACACCCTTATAACCCTTATCTTTAAGTTATGCTTCTCTGTATTGACCTGCTGTGTCTGCAAGTTATTTTTCTGAGCATGTCTGTACTGGCTGTTAGAGGGTCAAGGCCTTGAACAAAAGCCAAACTGTTTGGGGGGGGCTCTTTCCTTTGTTTCAGTGGATGTTTGCCAGAATATCAAAGTCCTGCAGCAGCACTGACTGTGCTGAACTCTCCCAAAGCAAAATCTCTCCCACCATACACTACCACATTTCTGATTTGAAGGGACAAGGGAACCATATGTGTATACATAGGATATAGGCAATAAGCCCCCACAGGGTGTAGATTAGAAGGCTCACTTTGTGCACTTTGGGTGTCCTGTGAGGCAGAAGGCCAAAGGTTAGTTTCCTGAGGGATGTCTTTGACTTCTTCTGGATCTTAGTGTGCTTGATGCATCTGTTATCCAACAAGCTCAAGACAGACTGTTGGGATGGATTTGCCTTCTCCTCCCAAACTAAAGAGACCACTACTATGCTTACACCATTGAGGGAGGTATTTCCAGTCTGAGGTAGAAAAGCTGGCAAAATAGATCTAATTTATACCTAAACTGCTCCCAGGATTCACTGCTGAGAGCCTCTTTACTCATCCTGCTTGTGTGGGCTGCCAGCTTCATACCCCAGCAAGCAAGCAAGGAGACATGGTGAAGTTCACACAGCTGCACCTTTTAGTCCCTGACTCCACCTCTTGCTGAGGAAAAACTTGCTTTTCTGGCATTAGTCAGTAGTGATATGTATTTAGAGTAGACACATGTTGCATGGGAAGCAAGACCCCACGTCTTAATGGGATATTGGGAAAATTGTTGCAGTTGACATAGCACCCACGCTCTCCAGCCAAGGTGGGAGATTCAAAGTGGGGATTCTCTTGGCATCCTTTGTACAGAAAGCAACACCCATGCTGCCCTTTGACATACATCTTAGGCAATGCAGATGCAGCTCTCTCAGAAGCTGAGGGTCAACATTCTGTTGAAAATGAGGGTTTTGCAATGCCTTTGTGATTTTGACTTAATCACAGATGAATCAAAGCAGAACCAGTTCTGATCCTCGGTGACCACATTCGCTTCTGCAGTAGAAACAGGCTAGGCAAATGCAGATAAAAGCTTTTTTTCTCTCCAGGGGAGTTTTTGTTGAGACCCTGGGGAGGGATCTGGCCACTAATAAGTTATTGGGAAACCATCAGACCTGGTACAGCTAACTTCAGTGTAGAAGTGATTCCCATCTCTCATCTCCACATGAAGCAACCTTAGGTTGCATTTATATAACAGGCCCCCTTTGAGTCTGTGTCCTGATTTAATATCAATCTAATATAGATTGGTTAGAGGTAGTCAGCATGGATTTACAAAAAGGAGGTCATGCTTAACAATCTTGTTTCATTTCTCTGAGGAAGTGGCAATGAAAGTGGACAGCGATGAAGAAGGAGACATAATTTACTTGGACTTGAAAAGGCTCTCAATACAGTGCCACATAACAGATTAATTTATAAGGTTAGCAACTATGGGATTGATAGTAAAATACTCAATTGGATATAAAATTGGCTTGGTAACAAGACCCACGGAATGGCAGTAATGGTTATAGATCATGCTGGAGAAGTGCTATGCACCTGGGGTGCGCGTTTGAAGACATTCTAAAGATAACGAGGATGGGCAAAGCCAAAAAAAAAGGTGGTGGAAAAAAGAGGAAAAATGCTGCTAAAAAGAACACATGAAGACAGGTTACAATCTCATGAGAAGCAAATGATCATGCCAACATGCAACCTGATATTTCAGGTAATATTTAGTGAAGAAAATGTTCTAGGAACTGAAGGGGCCCAAGTCAGGCACATAAGCTGCAGGTCTTGTAGCAAGGCAAAAGTACACAGAGCAGCAAGGATCTTCCCTTTTAAATAGGAGAAAGGGAAAAACTTACAGCTTTTTTTGAGGTGAAGGCATGAGCAATAAATGGAAGGCATGTTCTCAGAAACTGATCTTATCCTGAAAAGACAAAGATTCCTTGGTCCTTGGTGCAAGGATGAATCATAACATTTAGGTTGTGTTTTCAGCTCAAAGAAATCTTTGGAGAATACTGACTCTTTCCATTTTCTATGATCTAAGGAGACTGGATTTTCTGAGATGAAATAATTTTTTGTCACTACCCTGCAAGATGCTACCTTACATGCTATAATAAAGCAGACGAGTAGGTAGAAGAAAGAAATTAAGTACAGGAAAGTAAACAGAGGACACTAAGAGACCTCAGAAATTCACAGTACTGAACAGAAATTGGAAACTGGTTTCAGTGAATACTCGCCTCCTTACAGTGTAAGCTTTGCCATCTCTTGGGTGGTAATAAAGAGGGTCTGGGAAAGCTGTACTTGTGACACTGATGTGCCATCACTTAGCACTGCTGTCAGTTCCAGAAGATACAAGATTTGGTGTCCAGCAGCGTTTCCACCATTGCTTTTATGTAAAAGACTCAGGCTGCCAGGTGCACTCCCACAGATCATGGGTGAGAAGGCACCCTTTGCAGGCCTACCTATGCCTTTGCCTCACTCCTCACCTGTTTTAAAGGAAAGAATCTCTGAATGGATCAGGCCAGGCAGCTTGGGAAAACTGGGAAAGACTTTTTAAGTAAACAAAATAGAGCTTCTCTCTTAGAGTGTGACTGATGTGGGACAGGATTAAAAAGGAAATGATGCAGGGTAACAATTAGCCTGACTCATTGGTCAGTGGCTCATGCTATGGGCTGTGCTTTGTTATTTGATTATGAGTATTGGCTCAAAACTTTGGTTTTGAAGCCATTAAAGTCATTAGTCAAGCTCTCATTGATTTGAGCAAGACCAAGACTTGACCCTTTGTGGCTGTTCAAAGGACAGAGATAAACTTTTAAATCAATCAAGAGCGTAGACTCATTCTGCTGGGGTCATATGGTTAATACATCCTGTTCCTGTCATTTCCGCTATAAATCTGTGAATGCTTTTAAAGCAAGAGGAAAACCTGATTCCTTTCCTTTTGCCAGAAAATATTATGTTCCCTTTTACTACAAAGAAGAAAAACAAGGAGTCGTTCTGCTCAGGAAAACTTGTAAGGGGAAAGGTAATCTCAATATTTCTGTGTCTCTGGAGTCAGTGAGTTGAGACAAAGGCCTGGGCAATACAGTCTGCTGTCTGCAAAGCATGCAAACCTTCTCCCACTGACATCCCAGAAGCCTTTATTGGGTCCTGATGATCTTTTTGCCCAAATATTCAGTCAGTACTGTTGGTGTCTACAAAAAGATCCCTTATTTTCCACATTGTGTCTAGTCTACACAGCTCCTACAAGTTGGGAAAAAACTTATGACTTCCTACAAATGTAACCAAGCTCACAGTTATTGACTTTGTCTGCTTGGCTTCAGACCCAAGTCACTAAGCCTTCTGTATTTACTTCTAGAGTACAATAGTGCTAGCAATGTGAAATATATTATATGAAAAAAGTCTGAACTACTCTGAGTTTTGTTTTGCTGAAAGACCCACCCCATGGTGATTATGGAAATAAAAGCTGTTCTTCCACTCCCTCTTCCCGACTTTAGGATTCTGAACAAAGCTTCTGAACAACCTGATTCAAGTAAATTAAAAGAAGAACTCTGAATCCTTGGCTTATCTCCTGTCGTATTGCTTTCAAAAAGATCCTATTTGGTCGTGTTAGGGCCAAGAAGATGATCAGAAGTTTGGAGCATTTTTTCTATGAGGACAGGCTGAGAGAGTTGGGGTTGTTCAAGACACAGAGGAGGAGGCTTCAGGGAGACCTCAGGTTGTTCAAAGAAGTTGTGGACAACCCAGGCATCACCATTCCTTGAAGTGTTCAAGGCTGGCTTGGATGGGGCCTTAAGCCACCTGATCTAGTGGGTGGCATCCCTGCCCATTGGAGGGAAGCTGGAGAGGGGGTTGGATTGAAATCTTTAAGGTTTCTTTCAACCCAAACCACTCTACGATTCTATGATTTGCTGAAAAAATGTGGATGTGATTTGATAGGTTTTATGAAAGTAGCTTCCAATTCTCACTTATGAATTGATGAAAGAATAGGTGAGGAAGAGGAAGAAAGGACCTTTATTATGCATATATACATAGGTACCACCCTGTGTGCATGCATGTGCATGTTTTATAAAGGGTTTGATCTTACCTGAGCATCTGTGGCTCTGGTGACATCCCATTTGTTAACATTTCTGTGGGCTCTTCTGTAAACTCACTGGATAGATGACAGTTCATTAAATTAGTTGACAATGCATATCCAGTCTTTCCACCCTCCTCCCCCAGCTCTAAAATGAAAAATAAAGAAATTACAATGGTAAGAAGGGAAAATACTATGCAAATAACTCTGAGAGCACTGACACATTTAAACTAATGCATTTCCTAGAATCCTAAGAATAAATGTGCTGTCAGGGGCATCACAGTTACTCCAGTGGCAAAAGCACCAGTGCAAGCTGTCAGAGCTGATTATTTAAGTACTCCTGAAATATTTTTCTTTTGCTGTAACTTCTCAGAGTCATGAAGCTTGGAAAGAGTCCTTTTCCTCTTTCAACCTTCAGCTAGCTTTGAAATACCTGCATACATAACCTTGAAAAACAAGTGGGTCAGGAACAAATTTTCTAGAGATGGCAGTTACGGAGATCAGTTGTTTTGGGAAATGTTCTTTGATGAAATGTCCTGAGAAAGTTTGCTCAACTTCCTGCACGGGAAAGAATTTTTCCTCAAATATTACAAGGATAGCAGCTGGGCCTACCCCAAAGAACTCTTTTCAAAGGGCTTAACACTTTCAAGCAGCTGATTTTGTGTATTAAAGTTGCTGCTGATAATGGAGATAGACAAGTGCAACAGCATCACTGTGAAAACCCCTCCATGACATGGGCTTTCCATAATTTTCTTCAAGACACAAACTTCCTCATCCAACTGCAAATCTTAGAGCAGTCTTAAGTTTGACCATCAACTCCATGCTCTGATGCATGTGCAGGCAGTATGGCTGAGATATAAAAAACCCTTATAATTGCTCAGAAATGCCCCTCTCAAGCCCCTTCTTGGAATTAGTGGCTTTAGTAATACTGCTTAACACTTATTTGGAACAGGCATGTTATTCTTCCATTAGGCTTTATTCTGATCATTCTTTCAATCTGCATTTAAATTCTGTTTTCCTCTCAGTTGGCACTGGCACCCTTAGCTACCTCATAAACAAGATGCATTGCCAACTGGAACATGCAAGCAGAGCTGAAAGCAGCACTGCTAACCTCTGCTTCTCTCTACCCCCTGCAACTTGGAGTTGTATCAAACTCAATGCCTGGAGCCTGGGAAGTGGGCATCCTGAACTGCTTGGAAGCTGAAAGAGCCAGACTTCAATCTATTAAGGTACTGGGCTGGCTCACTGAGCTATAATTGTGCCCACTTTTATTTTAATCACCCAGCAAGCCAGATTCACATGCTCTTACTTCAGCTGAGTGTATGTTTCACAGTAAGGAGTTGTGCTGCAAACTGTGAATAGACAGTTTTACTCAGCATTTATAAAGCAAGCAGAATTTGACCCAGAATTATGAGCCCAGCATCATTAATTTCTAAGTGGACATACAGAAGGGATTAGGCATAACAAAATAAAATACGGAGTTTGGAAATATTTGTCAGTGGTGGGAGAGGCACTGTAAAGAAAGGCAATGAATGCAGAACTGCAGTGGGTGAGAAGGCTTCCACTCCCCTCCTGTCCCACCCCCAGCCCATCCTCTGCACAAGCAGCAGCAGCCACAGGGTTGGCACACAGCAATGGGTACCTGGGGAGGCATCTGCTGTGCCTTAGCCTCTCCCTGCTTTTTACTGCAGAGACAAAAACCACTAGACCTGGGCCTTTTTTTATCCAGAATTTGTTCCCTTTTTAAGGCCAGCCACTGTGTGTGGGTTTCTGTGTAACCAAAAGTGTATTTGACTTTTTCCCCCCTTTCATTTGTGGGACCAAGGCTTTTTGCCTTGTCAGTTCTGCACTGGCAAATGTTCCTGTCCTCAGTTGGGAAGGCAGAATGTCTAGCAGCACGACACCAGCTACTTACAGGTCGCCACTCTGGGGAAAGAAAGTACACATTTAAAGAATCAGCAGCCTAGGTAGGATATAATGTGACTGAAGAGTTTCACTGTAACATTGTAGAGTACAAAAATGAAAATATAAAGTGCATTTTAAATGATTAATGTACAAAAGCTGACCTGTTCCAGTGTGCATTAATCAAGGAAAAAATGCACACTTTCTATAGTGGTTAATGTTGCAGGCTCATTATTCAGCTTTGATAATGTGCATAAAAATGCTCAATATGACAATGAGTTGGGGTAGCTGAGAATTTAGAATGGTGGCAAGTTTGTTGTAGTATTTGGATTAGCATTCTTAACCTACATCTTGACAGCTTCCTTTCTTCATTTCACAAGTGTTAATAAAATCTTGCTTTTTCCTCTTTCATTTTTGTTTTTTTTTCTTGTATTTTAGTTATTTTATTTTATTATTATTTTTTTTACAAAATGATTTAAAAATACCTGCTCAAACAAATACTACCAGCATTCATTAGTCAGGATGGTTATATGTAAAAGAAATGATGCCAGATAGTAACAAATCCAAGAGAAGTTTATTATGAAAATGGCACCTGCGGGATGAAAAAAAATTAAGTTACATAAAGACAACCATGTATGACATGTATGAGAATCTACAAAAGTATAAAAAGAACCCTGTTGTAAATGAAGTATGTACATTTCTGATTTGCAGCATTATCAATGATCAATGAAAAAAATGTTTCAAATAAGCCAGGCACTCAAGAAGTTAGATTCGGTTAGCTTAACACAAAATAAATGTACCATAGCTGTCACTTTTTAACATTTTAATTTTTTTATATTGTAGAGTTGGTAACACTGCTAAGATTTATACGAACAGAATCCCTTTCCCCATTATTCAGCTACTTGGCACCAGTCTCCTCATAAAAGATTTCATATATTTGTACAAGAAATAGTTAAAAACACAGACACAGTCTTCACAGGTAATGAAGTTTTTTTTTCATTTTGTAATTTTAAACACTATGGATTTAGACAGCAGCTGTGATTATCTGTTAGTTTAAATCACCAGAAATCATTTTGACACAACACAGAAACATTTATAAAAAAAACCCAAAACAACAACAGCTGTCTAGCTGTTTCTTGTAGCTGATAGGTGCAGTCCTTTGATTGTTCCATAGCTAGAGCAGAGCTTCCAAAATTAAACTTTGAATTTCCCAATCAGCTTTCTCGCCTTTTTCAGACCTACATAAATCTTTCCCATGGAACCTTTAAAGGCTCATTAATTAAATTTCCCGCTTCCAATTCCTTTTTTGCTATCACTCCTCTGTGGCTTGGACCTGCCTCTCAAATTCAAAGCTTCTGCAGAAATTGACTCAACGCAGTGAGTGATCAAAAATTCGAAGGACAGTTGAGTTAATACATTAGCATTGCACACGTAAGCGAATATATATGACAATTCTGAGCTCGGTTTCCTTTTTAAACAATGCCAGTTGACCTTTGAAAGAATTTCCTATCTCACTGGTAATTGCTCTACGTATTGCTCTGCCAGCCTACCTAGGAGAAAACCAAAGAAATGCACCCTCTGCTTACAGTTCGAGCACAAGGACTCTGGGAATGTTAACAACTGAGGCTATATGGCGTCAATTTGCTTAATATATCTGAGCATTACTCTGTAGTGCATTGTGGGGTACACTGGAAGAGTAAGTCATACCCAGAATTCCTCTGTGGGAAAAATGGCTCCATTAACCTTGAGCTAGTTAAGAGTCTTTTATCTCTGAGAGTGAAGAAGAGAGAACGAGAGAGCGAGAGAGACGGGAAACGTGTGGAGGAGGAGGGGAGAAAGGAAGGGGGAGAGAGAGGTTTGAGAATACACAACAGCAAAGCAACAGCAGAAATTAAAAGGTATACAGACAGTGGAAGCAGCATAAGGTGACATTACAGAGGAAGGCCACCACACAAAAACCACTAACCCCCAAGAATCACTGGTTCACTAGGACTGCAGGAATGGGACTTTACCACTCCGGACTAGAGATAAAGCACAGAGAAGACAAAGGACAAAACAACTACATTAGCTTAGTATATACTGCATATAGTAACACACATTGAAACTGCAATGGGACTGACAGCCAAGGACACTTACACATTGTACACATTACAGTTCTCACATCTGTTATTAGATGCCTTAACAAACAGCTGCCAAAGATGGAGTGGAAGAAGAATTTATATTTGACAGTCATTTGGAGTGTTTGACACTACACTGTGATTTCTGGCAACAAAGACAAAATAGGAGATTTCTTTTCTTTTACTTAATGTGCAGTTTTCAGTTGTAGTTATCTATTTCAAGCTTATTAACCCATCCTTTAGTTTTAAAACATATTGGTTTCAACACTAGCAATAAGGAAAAAAGAAAACAAAAAAAATATACCCAAATCAAAGAACAAAAAGAAATTTACAACCTTCCCTCTATAATATTAAATGAAAAACAAAATAAAACATGTTAAATAGTTCTTCTGGATTTTTTTTTTTTTTTTACTCTGGAGTGTTATTTGATGTTGTAAAATTAGCCTCAGTTACACTGAGAAAAAAATAAAGCAAAACAATATGCACCTAAGAAACTGCTCCTCGCGTCAATTAAATTGAGTTTTTTGTTTTTAAGCTCTTTTTGAAAAAGGCTTCCTGACCCATTTAAATTTGATGTGAGGCTATGCTTGTTAGTTTGGAGGTAACAAATTTTAAGTCCTGCAGCAAATGTTAATGAGGGCTTTTGTCTTAACTAACCAAGGAGACTGCAGCACCCCACTATAAACCAGTACGGAACACATTCTTTCCAAAAATCCAGCCCACAAGCTGCATATTGTATGAAGACATTACAGATTAATAAATGATAGCACCATGGTTTTAGAAATTAAGTTAAAGTTTCTGTAATTAACATTTAGTCCGACTTTTTAACATTCTAGTCACAGGCCAGAAATTAACTTTTTAAGAACCCAAATTATTTTATGTGCAAGTAAGAAAATCTTAACCATAAAAAGAGAATTAAACTCTGCATAAAATTCTAAAATACTATCCCCTATTTTAAAGGAATTAGGAACAAAACCCCCTTTTCATTTGACTTAGTCAAACAGGGCACATTGTTTATGCTTGTCTCTTTTAATCTTGATCATATCAAGATCATTTTGAAGTAAAACCAATGGTTGTCACTTTAAAATCTCTTTACCACAACACTGAGTATTCTATGGCAGAGGCATACACATATTAAAGGCATCTTAATAAAGATGCAAAGGAAAAAACACACATCTTAGAAGAAGACAAAATGGCAGGCAACTGGTACTTCGACTCTCTGAAGGCAAAAATAAAAAAATATCTTTACATTAAAGAATAAGTCAAGTTAAAGAGAAAGGGAATGAAATGGGGACCATCATATTGAGATAATAAGCTGACCTGCTCAAATTCAAAGTGCTAGAATTAAAGGTCTAAATTAAAACATAGTCTATGCCTCAGAGTATAACACTGAACACAGTATGTGGTCATATTTCAATCCTCTTTCCGTTCCAGAGTCTGTGTAGTGTGAATGCCATTGCTGTACACAGGAAATGGAAGAGTGGAAAAAAGTCCTTCGGCAGTTGTGAACACATTCCCTGCAGGCATTTGGGTCAGGCTGGCCCCGCTCACAGCACTTCCAAAGGGTCCCGACATGTTGAGTCGGTGAACATGGTGGTAGAGCATTTCCATCGGCGTTTTAGGATCCAGCCCAAAGCTGGGGCTGTTAACATCAACAAAGTTAACAGCGTGGGTGTTGGGGAGGAGGTTGCCCTGCATGGCTAAAGTAACTTCAGCTGGAGCATACCGAATAGTGCCAGTGGTGTAGACCCTCTGAGCAGCAGTGCTGGTCGCAGCAAGGGTTCCTGTTACCCTGTGAACCAAAGGAAGCACCACATTGCCTGCTTGTAACCTCTGAAGGGCTTCCAGATCCCCAGTGTACAACAAAGAGTTGGACGCTGTGGGACCTCCTGGATGTTTGTCCCTTGGAGATGCTGAAAGCGGAGGTGACAAAGGGTCAGAGGACACTGGAGCCAAGGCCGAGTTGGATGAGGTGCTGAACTGAGTTTTACGGCTGGCAGTATTTTCAGTCCCTGGGGGGGTGAGAACAGAGTCTGGAATGGAGACATGTAAACTACTGCTGGCTTGGGGGGAAGGGAAGTGCTCGGAGCTGGGGGGCTTGGTCATACTGTAGGGTGATTCATTCCTTGAGATTTCCCTGTTGGGTGGGTAATTCCAAATACTGCTATCATTATCAAAATTGATAGGTTCTGAGATTTCTGTTTTAATTTTGAGCACTGAGGCACTGTTTGGTGACGAGAGCAGCTGGGGCTGGTCCACCAAAGCTGAGTCAAGTCCGTTTGGACTTGAGGTGCTTGACAGCCTTCTCCGGGTCATGCTGCCTCCCTTTTGCTTTTTTCTCCTCTTCTTCCTCTTCTGATGTTTGCTGGAAGACTGGGCATTTACTTCACCTGCACTGTCTGAGTCCTTGGCACTGTCAGAGGTCAGTGATTCACAGTTCTGCAATCGCAGGTCTGACTCACTCTCAACATAGCGCTCCACCTTGATCTGCATAGAGCCAAGAGTGCCAAAACTGTCCTCAGGGGCCTTCTGATTCTCGAAGTCTGAGTTTTCAAAGCTGTCATCACTGTCCCTGCTGTCCTGGTTGCTGGAGCTGTTCCCATCCTCGTTACAGTTCATTTCATTATCTGACTGATTTCCTGACTTTTTCCTGTCGGATTCAGGGTCTTCACTGTTTTCTGACTGGTTTCCTTTCTCATCTGACTTTGAGTTCTCATTGTCCTCTGGAGCAAAATGAAAGTGAAACAAAGCGTTAGCAATAGGAACATAACATTATAATCCAAGTCCAGATTTCTACCTACCGATTGGATTTGCTTTAACCTTTTTTTTTTTTTTTTTTTTTTTTTTTTGGCAAAAGGTGTTCTCTTCTTTAGAGCTGCATGGGGTTTTTTTTTCAGTGTTGTGTTGGGAGAGTTTTAATCACCATGAATGTGTCTGACTCAGGACTAATGCACTAGAAGCCTATCCCATGTGGCTGCACCTCAACTGAGGAGGTCTTTTCATCTGTTCACTGGACAAGAATCATGATGACAGCTGTGAGCACCATGGCATTGTAGCTGTGCCAACCAAAGAGGAGTCAGTGAACAATCCCATTATCACCATAATGTTCTGCTGATTGTTCTTTCACATCCATGCTCTCCTGCAGTGGGCAGGCATCCACATATAGAACTATTTACTAAAGAAGATTCTAGTACTCTCATCTCATTTTCCTCTGACCATTGCCACTTTTGAAGTGGCATAGCATCTCTGGCTGCAGTGGAATTACTACTGATTTTCTCCCCTGTGAGAGGGGAAGCAACTTGTGTATAAATCTGAATGAATGAATAAGCCAGTTTAAATGAATGAATAAACCAGTTTATTGTTAAAACAATTTTGCTGTGTTGCTAGACGGTCTTATATTGAAGGAAAACAAGTATAAAAAAATACAGAAAAAATAATCAACCAATGAATTAGTTTCTTGGTTGATCCAAATAATCTAAATACCATTGAAAATAGCACAGCTACAGCCCTGAGAAGCTGTCACTCTTCTTGCCTGAATTCATTTAATTATAATTCTAATACGGGTGAGATAAACACTGTAGCCCACTGGACTTGGAGAGCCAAAGCAGCTTTGAGACTGAATATGCTCCATTATCACACTATGTTTGAAAGGGTCAAAAAAGGTTTCAGGAAACCCTGTCCTTTACAGACCAGCCAGAAATCTTTTGTTGCCTAATAAAAGACGTTTTTCACTCATCAGAGCCAAGTGCTACCCTTTTCAACATCCTTGCTTTAGGTGGAGAGGGGAAGGATTGGTTTGCCTCTAAAGATACTGGTTAGTTCTGGAGCCAAGTCAATACCAAACTATTTCCCAGAAGTGCTGAAGGTAGGTTTGACAGGAAAGCTGCCTGAGCATTCAGGACACTGAACTTTGGAAGTCACTTAGTGGGACTTTTGTGTGAGCAGCAGCAGAGAGACCCTTCCTTTTGAAAAATAAAACCTGTAGGAAAAAAGTAGAGGCTGCAAACCCCCAGGTCTCATCCAGCTTTTTGTTCCACCTAGGACTGAATTTTTCCTACATTTTTTCTTCCTTTTTTTGAAGATGCTTTCTTTTAAGGCCATGGTTTCTAGCTGGGGAGGAGTGGTCTTAGAGTGAGGTGGTTTAAAGCTACAAAATATTTGCCTGGGATTACATCACAACTTGAACTGAACTTGTTTCATCTAAAATACTATTCCAAATTCAGGTCCTTTGGCATTTCTATTTAATTCCTTTGTAGTAAACAGGCCCCTGTGTCTTCTGCTTTTCAAGACTCCCAGACGTCTCCTTCAGAGATGTAAATATCTGTGCACCTTTGGAATGCTGTCTTACTCTGCATCAGCTTCAGAAGTCATGAACGTACATGTATTTCTCACGTGCTCACCTGGAGAAACTTCTAGGGCATGTGGGAAATGCAAACTTTTCTCCACATATGTGTTATTTGGCTATTTAGGAACAAGGCAGCATAAAGGAAGCACTGGGAATGGATGAAGAAATTCCCAATGACAGTGGTTAGCAAGCCAGCACACTGACTTAAACCAAGCTGTCAAAGGAGAACAAATAAAAGCAAAAGATGAAAGAGAACATCCATGTAATAAATATTACATAATATAATTACTCATATCATATCCTCATCCTCTTCTTGCTTTTGCTTGATTTATATCACAGTGATCCATTTTCTCTAGAGTGTTTTTGGTAGTTATCATAGACATGAGAGAAAAATTGTCTGTCTTTCTATCTATCTATCTATCTATCTATCTATCTATCTATCTATCTATCTATCTATCTATCTATCTATCTATCCAGCCATCCTACATAGAACAGCTGAGTAACTTTTTTACTTCTTGGGCTACAGAAAAACACACTTCTTTCAAGGCCAGATGATTTGCACCTATGCCTAGGTAACCACTGTTAAAACTAACAGGGAATGTGTGAACCATCTGTGCACTGGACCATCTGTAGGACTAATTTACACATAGAACTTGAGAAGCACACTCAGCTTTTAAAAAACAGCTGAAGTCCCAGACATAAAGAGCTTAGAAACAAGTTCTTGAACCCACACATTTTAATTAAATATAACTTTTAACCCAATAAAACTCTAAATTTTTTCAATCTTTACTGCCCCCTAGTGAGACTCCTCAACAATGTATTTATTCAGGGAAAGGAGTCATAAAGATTGACGGTGGACACCTCTCTGTAGAATGTCTGCCTACTTTGGAAAGAGAAGAACTTGAATTTTATCCAACAGTTGCAATCCCTTGCACAAGGCACAACACCTTAAGCACAGCTGGGAAATCAAATATTTAGTTTGGTGCTATGTAGGCAAGAATGCATGAAGAAAGTGAAGAGAGATTCTCAGCAAATGGAAATGTTAAGCTCATTAAAAGATTTTGCTAGTGTTTTTCAATTCAATTTACATGATTTTCTTTCTGTTTTAATGGAACAATACTTGAGAAGGAAAAGCAACTGAAAAGCTGACCGTGTGGCTTTCATGAGATGAACCTCTCATGGTGTAAAGGCACAGCACATGTGTGTTACCTGAGTTGTCCTTTGAGTCTGATTCAGAGTCAGAGGTCTCTGAGGATTCTGAGGTTTTCTCTGGCAGGTGAGGAAGTTGTGCAATATCCATTGGAGTGTCCTTGTATTCTGGGTTACTGAAGAGGATACAGCAAATATAAACACAATTGGATGATTTGCAGTTTCATGATTTTTTCCTCTTTTCATATCAAAGTTCAGGAACAAAGAACAGGAAGAATAGCAGAGTAAACACAGAAACATATTTTTGGCTTCAGAGCTTCACAGCAGGAATTTTGTGAAGGTTTATTTTAATACTGCAGTCAAATACTTTTATTGACCAGGTACTAAACCTTGTTTGATTCTAGTGAAGTTTTAGAGCTATCAAAGCATCCTTGCTGAAGTGGGACATCATGGCTTGTGTGATATCTAGCAGTAAAGCTACACTATGTAATCATCCAACAACAAAATATCTCGATTTTGATCCCATTACAGTGCTTGGGAGGACAGAGAGAGTGTTTTAACTCTTCCAATCTGTTTCTCTCCCACTGGCAATGTCTATTAGAGTTATCTCTGAAAAAATGTTCTCTATCAACCTTGCCAGAGTCCTTTCAATACCTGTTTTTCTCAACATTCCAGTTTTCCATGTTTTAATCAAGCATATCATACATGAAGTTATTAAGAAGGTGCTCAGCTAGGGCTAAAGAAGTTAGAGCTCCAAAGAATCTGGCCAAAAATGAGATAAAATAGGTTACATATTTTTAAACACAGCACACATACATCCACATCAGCAAGAAACCAAAAACAACCTCTCTAACTATGTAACAGATGCACATGTGCATGTTAAGATGCATATGTTAGGGATAAAGAACTGTCAACACACCCATTATAATCATATCTTCATCTGCTCATGTGGTGCTCACCTGTGACTTGTTAGCAAGGAACATGACTGCAATCTAAAAAAGCTGCACTGCCAGAGAGCTGGAAGAAAACCCCTACAGCACTCTGCTTTTGCTTGGTTTGTACCTTTTTAAAATGTGTTCCTTTCTTAAATGCATGCAAATGCAGGGGAACAGACATAGCTAAACATAAGTGGTAGAGAATATTAAAAATAACAAAGTCTTTAATAATTTTCGAACGGGTGAGCATTTCCATGCAGTTCAAATTCAGTTCTGATAAAGTGGAAAATCCACCTTCCTGCACAGAACAATATGAGGCAGCACTGGGGGTGCCTGACACACTTTCACAATGGCAGTGTGCTCACATCCAGCCTCTCAGAGTGCACTGTGAAAACTCAGAGTTCACACAGTTCACTTTGAGATGCCGTGGTACAATTATCATCTTCATGGCTTTGTCCTGACAAAGTGACTTTATTCTGTTGCATCCCAGGGCAGTCCCCAAATTTGCCCCCTCCAAGCAAAAGATGTTTGAGGGCTTTCACACTGTGAATAACAAGTTGCTAGAACAAGAACAGCATTAATCCTCCCTGTCACTATAATTAGTCTATCCTTTTACAGACAGCTGAATCATACTTTCTAATGCATGGAAATGTATACAGACCAGTACTCCTGCTAAGAGTAGACCTAATTATGCCTTAATCTGTTATTAAAATATTATTTGGACATTTGGATCTTTTGTGAATTCCAGTACAAGGAGAAAACTAAATCAAAAATACAATTTCAGTGAAGATGTTAATATTTCTCTAATAAAGACCAGTGAATGGAATACACTAGAAAAATCAGGTTCTGGGAGGAGAGCTGGGAAAGACCACACATAATTTTTTTTTTTAATTTTTTTTTTGTTGTTGTTGTTGTTGTTTGGTGGTTTTTTTGGTTTTCTTTTTTTTCTTTTTTTTTGGTTAGGTATATTCTGCTTGTAGAGAAAATTATTTTGTGGGATGTTTGTGGACTAGGTTCACCTATTGTCTGGAAAGCAGCAAGGGGGACAGAGGCAGCTGTTCATAATTCTTAAGCCTGACTTTTACAGCTGGAGCAGGAAATAAGAGAACATTTCTGGGCATTCTGCAGCCCTGTTAAGGACTGGGGCAGTGAATCTGTACTTCCAGTTCAGAATTGTCAGCCTTAAGGTGACCTCTTGAAATGCTGCATTCTGCCTCACACTTGCAAGAACAAAAAAGTAGCAGGATAAGGATATATTCAGAAAAGTCTGTGGTAAATCATATCAGGCCATAAAATTGCAAGTCCCAGTGAAAACTCCACTGCTGTGCAAGGTTTCCCTCAGTACCCCTTCAATGCTCTCCTGCCAGGGGTTGCTTCCCTTCTCTTCCCCAAAAGGGGAATCAAAAGCATTTCAACATGCAAGTTTAGGCAGGCACAGTCTCTTCAGGGCTTGCTGGGCTTGGCATAATAAGTCACAGTCTAACCCCTAGACATCACTTTGAACTCTCATGGCATCAAAGGGAATGTAACAAACCATGACAAGCAACTTAAAAGGAGAACAGGCCAGAAAATGACAATTGCATTTCATGACAATCTCAAGGTTTCAAATTTTACTTGTTTGTTTGTTCTGCTTTGGAATGAAACAGAAAATCTCCCAATCTTATTGAACATTTTCACAAAACAGAATGTGTTGAAAGGTATTTTCAGATGAGAAAGGTCAGGTTTATAATTCACAGTCTCAGTGACTGTTGGCTTTCCCTTGAGCTCTGAAATCAGTCCTTTAAAGATAATTTGGTAAAACAGAATTTCTCAGGGAACAGCCTTTCATTCAAGCCATTACTACTATTTATATTTAAAATAGATCTAATAGCTTAAAATAGTAGTTTATAGTACTTTTATTTTTAAATCTTATGTTGCATTTTTCAGTGTGAATAATATCTGATGCTTACAGGAACAGCGAAGTAGTTTGAGCCTTTTTTGTCCTGAGAAAGTTCCTCTCTCTGGAGTGAACTGGCAAATGCCTTTCAGAGATAACATTTTTTTTGCCATACCAGCAGATTGCTT
This sequence comes from Serinus canaria, assembly GCF_022539315.1. Classification (NCBI taxonomy): domain Eukaryota; kingdom Metazoa; phylum Chordata; class Aves; order Passeriformes; family Fringillidae; genus Serinus; species Serinus canaria. The sequence goes on along the minus strand of NC_066319.1, from coordinate 36,727,480 downwards.
CCCTGCATTTTTAATATCCAAATAAAACAGTGCCAAACACTTCACACCAGATTTTATAACACAGCTACTGAAAGTTGGTGTGGATAATTTTTATCTTTGAGCTCACATTGAGTAGATTTCAGGGCATGCAATAAAACAGTGGAGGGTTTATTTCAAGACTGAGGCAGCATAACAATTCAAGAATATTCTCATGTGCAGAGATACGACAGATGCCTCAGTAACTATAACAAAATGGCACGGCTTTTGATGAAGACTATATGAAAAGTTCTTCTTAACTTTCTCTAGTAGGCTGTTGTCTTTTTCCTAGACCTCTCACTGACAGAGACAAGCAGCAGAGACAGCAGCTGAAGGGAGAGAAGTGACTGGGAGACCTACCTAAGGAGGTAATTGACCCAAATGATATTCTTCTCACTTGCGTTCTTGGCGTTGACAGCTATGGTTGCGCTAGATTGTATCCAGATATACCCTCCGTTCTTCTGCATCCAGCGGTAATACTTGGTTACACACTGCCCCTTGTTCAGCACTGACAGGAAAATACAAACAAAACACAAGCAAGATAGAGTACATGTTAGAATTGTGCTAAAATGACCTTCATTGTACAACGTGACCCAAGTATAAGCAGAAGATACTTGGCTTCTTTTGGATTTAATGCCAGTGAGATGATAAACAGGATGTGAAGTTCAGTATAACTAGTATTTTACAAGTTTTCAAGTATAGTTTTAATCTACTTTTGGAAACTCCAGTGGAAGAAGAAAAGCAAAAAAAAAACCACCTATAAATCTCTATGGTTCTCAGAACACTTATTGCTGTGTGGACATTTCCAATGCACTCAATGTCAAACTGTAAAAAAAAAAAAAAGCTAAAAAAAGAGGCAAATTTATATGTGATTTATTCATAGCTTCTAGGTAGACCTCTTTGAGATTCTGGATATTTGAAAGGTTTGGGAAGATACTCTACCCCTGCTGCTTTGATCATTTCTCCTCATTGCAGGCGATATCAACCACTGAACTTATACATCTGTTTCTTTGATCTTGTCAAACAGAATTTACAGTTCTCAGATGAACCAAATCTCCACTGGTCAGTGGGGGAAAAGTCTTTGGAGAATTTACTTTCTACCAGAGCAAAGTAAATCCACCAACAGGCTGAGAAAGAGGCCTAGGGGAGGCACAGAATGGCTTGGTTAGAGCCAAAGAGGGAGAGCTCTCTGCAGTGCTTGAAATATGCTAGGAAACAGAAAGAAGTAAAAGCAGTCAGTAATGTGAAACGGTGCTGTTAGATGCACACAGAAAGACAGCTTAAAAATACAGATGTTTAAAGTAATACTTCAGCCAAAATATTGCCAACTTGAAACGGATTTGTTTTGTATCTGATTCTTGCGTGTCAGGAGGAGGGAATGAAAGGCAAATCCTTCGGTGGAAGGCAGCAGAACAGTTTTATAAAACCCGTAAACTACACAAAATCCAGGCTCGGCTGTCGCTGGAGCCCTTTCCCTCCCTGCCTTCCTCCCCATTCCCGCAGAGCTTCGTGCGCTAGAGGGCAGTGTGCCTTCACAGTCACCGCCGGCTTTTGTCATGTCCTTGTCTCCGTCTGCTAAAATGAAAAACCTCTAACTGCTGTAATAAATTTGGCTAAATTAGCTGCTAAATGGTTATCTCAAGTAATATGTATTTGCATTAATCATCTTGCTCTAAACCAGAACAAGCCAGAGTCCTAAAGACGTAGTAAATTCATATTGTCCATTTAATTACGGCTAATAAGTGCTTCATATACAATAGTTTCATGAAGTACATTTTCTTTTTTCTCTTTTTTTCCTTTTCCTTTTTTTTTTCTTTTCTTTTCTTTCTTTTTTTTTTAAATTTTTTTGTAGCGAGAAAAGAAAAAAGTCACTTTGGAAAAGGATAAGTATTTAAGGCAGTTAAAGTTTCTAACATAAATGTGACAAATGACACTTTGGAGCTTTCAAGTTAACCAAGTGTCTATACCCCCAATTATACATGTGAATGTATCTGTATCTAAATCTGTGTGCACCAGATATCTACAGAAAAAGGTGTTTACAAAGGCAGTCATACAAACAGTGATGTTTCCTTACCTTGGAGGTATCCCCCAATCCCACTGCAATTTTTCAACTACCAGAGAAAAAAATGCATGTAAAAGAATGCCATGGAAAGTGAATGTGAAGTGCAAGTTATGTTCAGCTCTAATATAAACAAATATTTGTATCTGGGTCTTGTTGTTTTTCAGCAGCCTGTAGTGAACTAACTTTGTTCCTAGCAAACATCAATATTTCCCTAAATTTTTACTTTTGTATTTCAAGCTCAAAATATTCCACTATGATAATTCATTGTCTTCAAAACCTCATTATACAGCAGAATAAAGATAAAACTTGAACAACTGACTACCCAGCATTTCTGTCAAACCAATGTTGTAAGCCACTTTAGAAAACAATCTCACATAAATTAGCCCAACTTTATCAGTTATGAAGAATAAGGGAAGAAAAGCATTGCTGTAAGTTTTGATTATGGTAAGCATTTCCATTTCAGTAAAACAGGACATTCAAAATACTCTGCTTACAGCTGAGTGTAAAACTGATGTGCACACAAGCGTGGAGTGATACTGTCTCTCTTCTGGAAACATGAATATCCACAGCTGAGTGCAGGAACTAGTAAAATCTATCTGCACTTGTACCTGCTAAATACACCAGGGTCTTCCTTGGAACTGTTTTTATCTAAGGAGTTCACCATGCTACACAGATGCCAAAGGACATCTGTTCACACACACATTTGAAAATCAAAGTACCAGGTGAGTCACTGGCCAGTGGCTGAAGGGCACACTGCAGTTAGTCATAGTGATAATCATAAGGTCCCAGATTCTCCAGCTCTTTTGGGCATCCTAGACAATTCCTTCATCCTTCAGTAACTTACACATCGGTTGTTGTACCACTGGAAAAGTCTGTGTAATGGACTGAACAGAGCATTCATTTCAGAGCTATGGAAAAGAGGAAAAGATGCTTGCTTTCTCAAGAATGAGAATTCTGTGCATCAGAGCTATATACAAACCATCTACACTCAGAGTTCAGCATCCCAAGTACAAAGAATAAATCCAAAGAATGTCTGAAATACTGTATTAAAAATGAACTTTGTGTGAAGTTCATCTACCTGCAAATTCCCACTCTATTTTTGGCCAGCTTAGATATATTACCAGATACACAGAATTTTCCTTGCTGCGTCTGTCTAAAGCACATTTCATATAAGACATTTGTGGCCCATGCTCTAAAGGAAGTCCCATGATTCAATATAAAAATTCTCTCTATAAAGATATTCTTTGGCAGGCAAGCTGCACTGTGCTGCTAAATCTGGTTGTTACCTCCTGTGAGAGTGCACTAGGCTCCCCCAACTCAGTTCTGAAAATTCCCAGTATACCCTGAAAAGAAATTTCTAAATGTGATGAAAGAAAATGATAATGAAAAAAATTTGAATTGTTTTCTAATTTACAGTATTTTTAAACTGCTGGCATTGCCAACCTGCAATTTAGAAATTAGATGAGAATTTTGAGGCAAAAAAAAAAAAAAAGCAGTTAGAGGGAGGCAACAGGGAAGGAAATTTATCCAGCTTATTATTAACTAGTTTTACTGACTAAAGCCCAGTTTCATTTTAAAAATCTCCAGTTTGCAGGTACGGAGAGTCCATTAATAAAGTTACTGATTTTGAGAAGAAATGAAAGCAAAGAATCACTCCACTCTAAGCTCTGATTGTGAAGATATGTTTTCTAACTAGCAACAGACCATGCATTTCAGTTTAGCATAAACTGAATGTAAATGTAATGCCATGTAGATTACATCCTGAATCTTCAGGATGTTTTGTTTTCAGGCAAATCCCTCACTCACTGAGCAGTGCAAATCATTTTATATTTTTATTTGTGTTATACATGGAGTACCCAGGGTGGCAGACAAGGTGAGACTTGTGACCAAATTGGTGGGCTGGCTCATGAGATGGGATTTAGCATGACCAGGTTGTATAATTACACACACACACACACACACACACACACACACACACACACACAGAGACATATACACAAACCCTTTAATCAAAAGGACTAACTCAGGGTTAATGTTTTAAAACTGGTGACCTTTATGTCAGCTGCACAGATATATTCCCTAAAATGGTGGATGGTAAACCTGATTAAAATTTGCTGAAATGTTACCTAGTTCCTCAATTTGAATTCAGTCGTTGGCATGCAAGAAGCACACAGTATGTCATGCTAAGAAATAAAAAAACCCTCACTTATTTCTCAAAGTATGAATATATTGCTGTGTACACAGCTCCCAACAGAGGGATTTCAGTTTTCCTTGGTAGCTTTGTGCACAGCAATATTCTTGTAGCGGTGGAATGAAGGAGGGGGAAAAAGAAGAAACAGTCAGTGTTCTTTGCAGGAACCTATTTCTGTTAGAAAATTAAAATAAATCAGTACAAGTTTGTCTTCAGAAATATGGTTACAAATAGAAAAAGAACATAGTTTCTTCCTGTAAGGCTGTTCTGAGAAATCAAAGCCAAAGCTTCTAAATAGTGAGTTGTGTTTTAAAAGAAGGAAGTAGCTTAATTCAGTTTGAAGAGGAGATGAAGAAATTGTGTATCAAAAGCAGTCTTTTAGCAAAGTCTCTTACAAAAGGACATTTTACTCGTGTGCATATGCATTTAAAAGCTACACTATATTGCGTATTCAGGTAAGTATTGAGTAAATAGGAAATGATGAGATCATCTTACATATTCACACAGCTTCACAAAGAGGCTCTTTATAATTGGTGAAAATATTGAGGTTACATCTGCTGTGCTATTCACCCTTCTCCTTGAAATACCTTTATCAATGACTGGATGGTATTGATACTGAACTCCTCTCATGGTAAACTTATAAGAATATTTTTAATTTACTGCACGAGGATGAAATTGCCGTACTTAATACTACAGTCGGATACTTAGCTGCAGCCACGAGTACTCTTTCGACATTCACAAAACTGGCAGACGAAACATGAAAAGGAATACTGACTCTTTAATCTCCACTTCTCCACCTAAGGCCCAAGGCAAGCTGACAGGGTAACTTCGTTCTGGAAACAGAAGGGTTTTTATTTTTTTAATTCTGGATTACTTTTTCTTCTGCTTTTGAAAACTGTGGGCTATAGGGGAATGAACCTGGCATAGACTTAAAACAAGAACAAGTTTCTTTATCTGAAAAGTTACAGTCCTTGATGCTTACAGGAAGGTCATTTTCAAAACCCACAGGAAAAATAGCATCACAGCCAGAAAGAGTGCACTAAGTGCCTTATTTGCCTGTAACAGAGACAGTTGTCCAGTTATAATAGCTCTGAGGATCAAGTGAGTCTTTGATGTTGTAAGGACTTTCCTATAGATTTTGCAATTAGTGAGCTAGATGTTTAAAATACTGGGTATCCACAAATTGGATTTTAGCAATGAAAAATATTTAGCGATGTTAAGTGATGCTTGGTAGAGAATTAGGAGATAGATGATAGGAGACCTGTAGACATGTGGTGAGGAATCATATGTCAGCTATGTAACTCTCCACACACAGCTCTGGTTTGGATCTACTGCATGGGTTGGAGTCAGGAGGAGGGGACTAAGGCCTGGACAGTGTGTGAACACATTGTCTGCCTGGTGGGCCAAAAGCAAGGCCTTCAGAGCAGATTGCTTGCCAAAGAATGCCAGCTTCCCATCACGAGAGTCCCTGTGGGCAATGCTGCTCTACCTCTTCATGGCACACAGCTCCTCACCAGCCCTGTCTGACTTAGGGCATCTCAACAGAGTTCTTCTAAAGAGAACTCCAATGATGAGAACTGCTTTAAGAAAATGCTGGTTCTGTGAGGCTTCAGAAAGCTGCCTTTTATCCACAGCATATGACAGTAGAAAGCCCTGAGTGCTGGGCAGAGAACATCTTTTTTAGCATAGGGTAGAAAGCAATCTATCCTGTCAATACCACTGACTGAGACCTGGCTACCACCGTGATATGAATATCAGAGTAATAGCTGCAGGTTTATAAACATAAATTCATCTTTTCCTACCATAAGCAGGAAGCAGCAGATCAGATTCATGAATGAAAACTGTACCTCACTGATACTCAAACTCCCACCTAACTTCTTCATTCACCAGGGTATTCTTTTAAGCATCTACAGTCACTCTAAAAATGCTAAGTATGGCAATCGATTCATTGCTTACTTTGCAATCTGAAATACTGTTTAATCTTCCAGTGTAGGGATGTTCCACACATAAATACGTGATAAATTAGGCAAAATTAAGTATCAACAACCTTGCAGAAAAAAAATAAAGAGCCTTAATCAAGCATTTAGAAAAATTTGAAACCTTAAGAATGTTTGAAAACTAAGCAATACTTTTCTTGCCTCTTTGCAGAAAAGCAAATGTTAAAAGTGGTTTGAGTCAAACTGTTAAAAAATGTGAATTCATATTAGGATCAAAGTTTGTAACTTGCCAAATACAGTGAGGAAGGCCTTGCATGCTGCACGTGAAAATTATCTCAGATTAGGACCAGAAAGATGTTTTGTTAAAAATCCATTCTATGTTATCAATTCACATGACATCAGTTCACAGTAGCAGTGTAAATTTATTAAAACCAAGCAAAGACACAAAAATTAGTGTTTCCCAGCTCTATGGAAATCATCATCCCCTACTTGAACAACAGAGGCACTTTTCTCCCCCCCTTCTTTTTGTGACTTTTATACCATACTATTTTCCCATGGCCCAATGTTTGAAATGGCAACTTTATAATTATGCATAACCATGAATATTAAAAAGACTAGGTAAAGTGTTTATTTCAAAATGTTATGTAGGTATTGATCAAATGGAATGCAATGTATTGCTAGAGGCAGTATTCAATGGAAGCTTATGGCATGCATATTAGAATACTGTTCTGTGGTTTCTATAGATAAAATTGATGTAAGTAAACGATATAAGTTTATTTTATGACAGACTGGATTGAGAAATGAGCAGCAGATTTTTCTACCTAGGATTCTCTAGGCTTTCTTCTCTCTTTCTTAACTTTTTTCCCCCTCATGATTTGTCTCTCTCCCCATGACTTCAATCCTGCCATAAAGTGATTTTCTTCTGTTAATATTGAAATGGTCGTTTAGAAACCCAAGCCTGCTTTGAACACCAACTTCAGACAGAACTTCCATTATCATTAATGAACTCTCTGTTCAAACTGTAGGGGAAAATGAAATCCCAGATCCAAATTTTGCCCTAAGCTACTAAAACTCAACATCAGAGGAGAAATTTGGCCTTGCTTGCTCAAGAAACTGAAATCTGTCCTCCATCTCTCCACTAACATTAATGTCCATCACATGACAACCTATGTAAGATTAATGATTTTAGAATGTAACCCTTTCCATGCCAAATGTATCTGTGGACTATACATAACTACATCTCCCCAGAGTAGGAAAATAGACTGAAGATTCATGGAAGCAGATTGGCAGCAACATTAATTTTATCTTTGAATTACCTAGGTTAAAGATGGTCTGTTTCAAGGGACAGGATCCCTTTAAACATGCTTTCATTTCTGGAATAAGAGTCCCTGTTTGGGTGCTTGGGCTGAGTGAAATGAGTGATTTCCTCAGGCTGATCTCTAGAGGAAAGGCACCCAGAGCACACTGTCATGGTGGCATGGCACAGCTGAATGTTCAAACTCCCTCTAACCACCACACAGATGCATCACCATCTCACATCTGACAGCAGACGTTTTTGAAACATACTGTCCCTTTATACCAGATGACTTGTGAAAAGTAAAAAAACCCCAAAGATTTCCAACTTTGTCCACAGACCTTAAAAAGATAGTTTAGTTCTAATAAAAAAAAAAACCAAAAACCAAAAGCAAAACAAAAAAAAAAAACACCAAAAAAAAACAAACCCTAACACAACTTTGTAAAATAAAAATAAAAATAAAAGAACTTTGGTATAATTACGCACCTTGTGATCTCAGAAACAATACTTAGCAACCTATGGACATTGAGTTAAAAGACTTCAGGTGTTTTGAAGGATATTCCCAAAGGACTGAAGCAAAGTTCTGTACCAGCCCACTCACTCTATATGTTATCAGGCATTAAAGCCAACATGGACCCACCACATGGCACATGGATGGCAAAGCCTCAGGTGACTAATGCAGGTTCTTTCAAAAGAGTGTTAGTAAGACCTACTGCCACACATTTGATATGTGCTACAAAGTTTACTGATACTGTTTTCCTATCCTTACAGCCTTGAAAACTGTCTCCCTTAGACAAACAAGGTCAGCAGTCCAGACCTTTGAAAAAGAGAAAGAAGAGAAATAGCCCACAGCACTAAATGGTTTCTAAGACCCTGGAAAATTCTGCAACAACTCCATCATACCTTCAGAGTGACATTTTAGGATGGGGTATTTGACAGCCTAGTAAACTACAAACAAAATCCTTAATCCATTCCTGGATTTTCAGTGGGGCAACACGGATTTAGACAACAAGGTGATGGAAACTTCTGATCTTGGTAATCTTGGAGAGACCCTCAACAGTGAAGGTAGAAAGGTATGTGACTGAAGTACTTTTGTCCTTTTTGCAATTTAACATATGCTTCTGCAATTTATTACAAGAATAATATCAAAATCTAAATTCTTTTTGGGGTTGGAAATTTTGAGCACAAAAAAACTTTAAAAAGAAAATTATTAACAGAGAATCTGGAAAACACAGAGGTTACCAGCAGAAGTCAGAGCACAACCTTCACTTTATAACCCCCTAATGCAGCATGTATTTATACAGCTGGTATTAGGTACACTTCTAAGGTCAAAATAGGAGATTTTGGGTGCAAATTTCAACTAACTGTGCGCTAGGGAAGACACAATTGAAAGCCTACAAACCAAAATGGAAATGTACTAAGTCAGTATTGTATTAGATTTAATTTGAAGATGAAATAGCATCAGGAATTAAGTTAAGGGGTTATTGATGCAAACAATATCTGTGGCATCTTGCAGAATAACTGTATATTGCTAAGCTACAGAAGGCAAAATTCTGCAACTAGGTTTAGTAGCTAATGATTTAAATAGCCTGAAGATTTATCTTTGTAGAGTTTTCTGGTTTGTTTACTATCCCAAAGATTGGATTCTCCTGATAAGGATTATCTATTTTACATAGAGAAAACATTTGTCCAATAGAAAAAAATTTGCATTTGAAAAACTGAGGCACAAAATATCACAAACATTGGAAATTTATTTGGGTTAAAAAATGATTTCTTAGTATTTTTATGGTTAATGGATAATTAAACCACCAAATATTACAAAAGTAACAACTGTTCTCCACACACGAAAATGTAAGCATCACCTGTCAAGAAACGAGCCAGCCATGAGTTAATAGTGTATAAAACAAGGGTACAAGGCACACATAACTGCATACTGCAGACTGTTTTTCCCCTTCTAAAGTACCTGGGCTTTGTTCAAAACCCCAGACAAAGAAATAAGGCTAGACAGACCAATATCTCATGTAACCCAAAGAAGAATTTGCAGGAGCAAACACAACATTTTCAGGATTTCAAAGCATGGCTAAAAGACATGACAATACACACTCTTGGGTAGTAACCTTAAGATTCGTTAGGACTGAAAACCAAACATCAGGCATGTGCTAAAACCAAAGTCCATGATCCTTTTTGCCTTGCATGAAAATAAAAAATATTTTCTTTACATGCTTTCATTTCTTCCAGTTTCTTATCTCCTGTTCCCTCATCTTGCTGTATCTTCACCAGCTCCAGCCAAAAGGACTAAAGTGTGCCAGTGTCCAACACAGAAATGTTTGCAGGCCTATACTATGGACACAGAGAAAGGTTGTGCAGGTAGTCAGACAAGCACTCTGCAATACTTTGAAAACAGCATACACTAGGCTGTCATCAGGGTGCCAGTTGGGCTTAGTTTAAGAAATAACTAAACCCCTGACATTCTATCAGCCTAATTTAGAATCAATCTTGCTTTCCAGCGATGATAATAAACTTGTACAAACATGAGATTCATTTGTATATTTTAGCATTTTATTTCAGTCCTGGAATGTAAAACCTGACTTGGAATCAGTTTGATTTTTTTGGTTATTGAAGATATTAAGCACTACAAGAGCATTGAAATTTCGATCTGATTAGGATAAAAATTCCTCAGGATCAAAACACTTCTTTTTATCCCCCTACAGTTTTACTAATTGTGAGCTACTTGACATTGCAGAGTTATTCCACAGCATGATAGCAAAATATGTGAAGTATTTTACTGTTAGAAATTATCAACTCATTCTATTTGTTTTTCATGTGTTTGAGGTTATTAAGAGAATAAAAAATTATAACTGATGTGCATAAGTTAAAAGGGTTAGTTCAACTACAGCTGGTAGGCTAAACCACTAAGCAATATTTTGTAGAGCAATAGATTTTTTCTACTGAACATACATAAAAGAAATCATGAATATATAACTGATTTAAAAACAGACTGAGGGGGTAATATTCCTTGAAAAATAGGGGAGCCATGAGAAGGTGAATGTGGAATAGTTTATTTTCAGAAAGACTGGATTATTCTAACCACTGGAAACCAGATAAAGTAGATGAGAGGGAGTGCTACCAAACATACTCATCAGAGACCTTTGCTTTATGGGAAATGAACTGCCCTGGCTCACTGTTCCTGAGGAATTGTATTTCTTATAGCTGTAAATCAAATCCTGAAGAAAGAGGATGATATTTTCTAAGCAATAGCTGACGACAACAGTATCTTTCTTGTCAGAGCCAGGCTTCTGAATTCAGACCTCAATTAGGATTTCAAAATGAAAAAGCACATATTATATACCAATACCAATTGGTATGTACTTGTGACAGTGTTCTTGCAAACAATATATTAATTTTGAAATGATGGCATGTTATCATATATTTGCCCAAAAGTATATTCCTGGTTACCTTCAGAGGTCTTGACTTCCTTCCTTGCTGCTTTCTTAATGACCTTCATTGAACAGTAACATCAAGTACTTGGTGTTCAATGAAGACCATTAATTTTTTACAACTAAATAGAAGATGCACACTCCTACACATATGACATCCACTCATTCTTAGCATGAAATGAACTTCTTAAAAAGGCTGTTACAGACTTCTGAATGATATCAGTGTCAAAAAACAGGGAAGCACACATGCACAGCATTGAACTCCTGAGAGCAGCAATTGCCCTTGCTGCATTCTATAGAGAGTGCTAAGACCTGATACAACAGTAATTTTGTTGATCTGCTTGATTTCTGGTGTTGATTTGACATCAAATGTATCCTGCTAGCTTTAAGATCAGGGATTTTTGTCACTGATGTCATAAGAACAAGGGCAACTCTACTCATGCAGGGACTCATGGCTTGGTGGAAGTGTTTGAACTGCCCTATGCTTGACACACAGTTCAGTCCTGCAATGCTTTTATGCAGTGGTGAGTAAATAGAGAGGGTCCTATCACCTTTCCTATTCTTACAAGTGGCAAAGTAGAACTGGGCCATGAGGGGTCTTTCTAGGGTGTTAGTTCTATATGCATACTATGAAACACAAAACATTCAATTACAGCTTTTTCATGGCTTGCAACTGAATGAAGAGCTCTGTTACAGAACTAGGATTAGAGACTGTATCTGTGCCAGGGTACAGCCAGACCTGTAATTTTTGAGGGTTTGGATTGAAACAAAAGTTGTTGCAGCTTAGCCAGTTTCTGTGTGCTAGCTGAGCCAACAGCTGGGTCATGATACTGGATGTGCACAGGCTGTTAGACTAGAGAACATTTTAATTATGATCTCTGTGAGAGAGACTTGATTTATGCAATGATTCTACCAGCAATTTGTTCTACAACCATTGTGAAGATGAACAAATAAGAAGATTCCCAAACTCCTGAAACCATGAAACACTTTTAAACAGGAAAGAGCTTAATAAGGTAGAATTGTAACACCAAAAAATTGGCTGGTAGATTTGTGAAAAAGCATGATCATTCAAAGTTTGAATGAAACAGAAGAGAAACAATTGCCATTGTTTGGAAAAAGTTATGTTTCTATAGCTTATGTTATCATGTCATGTATTACTCTGTTGCTATAAATGCAGCCAGAATATGAATGTTGGTTTATTAATTCAGAAAGGATTCAAGGCATAACTAACATAAATCTCTTGGTAGAAATTTTGAACAGAATGGAATTTTTTGCTATTTACTTCACTGGGCTCAGAATTTTAGTCCACAAAATTGCTTTCTTAGGGCATGACCCCTGTGTCCATTGAAGCCAATGAAAGCTTTCCCAGTGACCATAACTGACCTTTCATTAGGGCAGTAGCTCCTCTACAAAAGCCTGTTGTCACTGCCATAGTCTTGCAGACCTTCTTCACAATTGTACTTGTTATGGTCTCATTCCTGAAACTGCTTTTGTCTTCTTTTATCTGAGATAGAGTTAACAAGGCTGCTTCTCTAAGTTTCTAATGGGCTGCTATGATCTGAAGCCATCAACAGCCCTCTTCAATTTTTTCTGTGTGATTTTGTGCAATATTTTCTTCTTTGCTTCCTTTTCTCTTTGATGTTTTTGAATATCTTGGATGAGAAGGCAGGATGTAGTGGTCTTACTTCTTCCTTATAATATGTTGTCAGTAAATAGGCAGAATAGCAGTTTTACTTGTGTTTCTTTTACCCTTACATCTACAATTGCAATTTGGATTGCTTCTTGTTTTAATAATTAAAATTTATTTTATCTCCTGTAAAAATAAACCAAGATTTTTGGTTGCATTCTCCATCAAACACAACCTTTTCATTTTGCTAGTTTCTCAAGTCCTGCTTTGTTTTCTCACTAGTGCTTTCTATCCATTACTTTAGCTTCCAAGTCCTCTTCCTGCTTTTTTTTGTTTGCTTTTTTTTTTTCCCACTGTGATCTCAAGCAGTTATTTCCCATGTTGTACTGGCAAATATCCTGTGCTCTCTGTTTTGGGGAGCCAGTTCTGCTGGGTTCCACCTTCCAAAGCCAGTGTTTGCCAGTTCACGAATTTTAGCTCTAATTCTAGTTTTACTAAACCAGGACAATTTTTCTCTTTCTGGTTTGGTTTGAATTTGATTTTATAAGGTTGGCAAGTTGCTATGAGGTATTTTGGGGTTCTGCAATTTTTTTCTCTTGGTTTCTATACAATTTTTATTGTCAAATGCTAGAATTGAACAACTCTCTGGGCAAAGATATGAACCACTTTGGCTTCTGCAAAACTTATGTACTTCCCCAGTTATTCCCAAGACTAATTTAAACTTGAAGATCTTTCATAAAGAGCATGAGTTTGAACAGGAAAAGACAAATGCATCCCTGTATCTGGGATGGATGGATTCCCTGCAATGTTACAGGCTTAGGACTGACTGGCTGGGTTGTTGCTTTGTGAAAAGGGACCTGGGGGTCCTGCTGGACACTGTGCTAAGCATGAATCTAAAAAGTGTACAGCCAGCAGAGCACAGAAAGTCATCATCCCCATTCACTCATCACTCTTTAAACTGCATCTGGAATCTAATTTTAGGCTCCTACCATAGGAAATATATTGATGAACTTCAGTGAGCTCAGAAGAGGTCTGTCAAGACACCCAGGGGCTGGTGTACTTGCTCTGTGAGGAAAGGCTGTGGAATCAGCCTTGTTTAGCTTGAAGATGAGGTGACTTAAGGGGAACCTAGCAGCATATCTGCAAGCAGGATACTGCAAAGATGGAGCTGCACCATCAAAACAGGGAAATTCCAACTGGATAGGAGGGAAAAAATCCCCCAAAATCACAGTGAGGATAACTGACACTTATCAAGATAATTGGAACAGGTTACTGAGAGAAGCTGTGGAGAATTTGAAGTTTTTCAATATCAACTAGACAAACAGCTAAAAAATTTGCTTTGAATTAGTATTGATCCTGGTTTTTTTTGAGTATCAGGTGGAACTAGATGATATTCCAGACCTCCTTCCAACCTAAATGATTCTATGAATATCTTGTTCCTATAAGGCAAGAAAACAAATATACATAAAAGAAGTAACCAGCCCTGTCTATTGAAAAAAAAACAACTAGCCTAGAGAGAATAATGATGCTATAGCCACACAGCCAAGTTTCTGAGCCCTGCTATGCTGAATGTTGATAGTGGGAGAAATCCCTGTGTTTGTAAAGTTTGCAATCCAATCAGCTAAACTGGACATACAGTGAGAGCAGAAATACAGTAAGTTGAAGTGATTTTCTTGAAGTGGTTTCTGTCTTCAGGGTCTCCTGAGTCCTAATCCAGTGCTTATATACTGGACCACACTACACTCATACTCTCTGCATAGATCTTGGATTTTTCTGAAGATGAATGTTTCATAAAACATATCCTATTTGAGAGAGAAGTGGTCATTCAGAAGATTAAGGTCTTTTTCAAATGGGATGTTCATCTATGCCAGGTGGTATGGTAAATCTGAGTCATAAATATCTTTTATTTCCTTGGTCAGATAGTGCAGTGAAAGTGCAACTTGTCATTTTTGACTTCCAGTTTCAAGAGCACCAAGAATTTGAGTTTCTGAATTTTTCTTTTCATTTCTCAGCAACTGACATAATCTCCTGGATATTAAATTCTTAAAATTTAAATGACACAAAATTATTTTGTTTATCCCTTTGGGTAGTTGATTTTATTTTTTTTTTTCTGCAGAAATATATCTAACTTGATTTTATGCCAAACACATTTTACATTCTAGAAACTTCTGAAACCTTTACACAGCCTAATACTGCTGCTGGCTGCCATATGTTGTCATAGAAGCTGTCCCTATGCTCCTGCTTTCCAGTCAGAGTTATCCTCCTATCTTCCCTTGCACATCATGCAAAGTAATTTGGGATGGAACATTTTTTTTCTGCCTTCTAGTGTAGTCTTATGGTTTTGTAAAATCTAATTAAATGTGGCTGCATTTGGGCTGCTGCCCTTTTATTAGGAAATGTTAGTAGGACATGATGCAGGGGGAGCGGAGTTATTCAAATCTGTGACTCTGAATTTAAGAAGCAGTTTGCAGATCGTCTTCTGGATTAAGAAAAACACCAAAGTCAATCATAAATGCAGTCAGTCACTGAAACTCCCAAAGAATTATCTGGCTTCACTGCAGGCACAGATAAATTAGAGATTATGGGCAGAAGTCTTATTTCGCACAAGGGTAAATCATGAGCCCCATCACTGAAGTCAACAGATCTCAACAAGAAAAGAATTAGGCCCTGTGGCTTTTAGTAAGAGAAATACAAAGAGTTTAATTACAGGGAATCATGCTGAACCTCCCTTCCCCCACACACAGACACTGCACATGTTCTCTGGTAAGGTTTGTCTCTTCCAACATTTTTGTACTTCTGTTATCCTTATCCTAATCAGATACTACCAGTGTGCATACAACAGGGACTTAGATGCTACAGGGAAGGGGCTACTTAGATATTAACACATGGGGTGGTTAAAGCATTAGCAGAGTTGTAGCTCAGTTCTGTATGAAAAAACCTCATGAAATCCCAATTATGCTGCAGTTTTTTGTCCTCCATGTTATGACTCTGAAAAACCCAAAATCCTCAAAGAGGAGGAGTTCTTATTCTGTCCCAGGAAGGGAGTTTCTCATGTGAGCAATGCCTCTTTAAAGATTAAAATAATGCATAGCACATGTAAATTAGCACCTGCTGGAAATTCAAGGAATACAAATATAATGCTTTATTTCCACATATTTAAATGGTCTTATATGTCTATAAAAAGACTTGAAAACAAATCACACAAAGAATTACATTTAAACCATCCTCTATGAAAACCTCTGACAAGAAAAAAAAAAGCAGATGTAAGATGAAGATCCCAGTTGTGGAACATAAATAATAGTTTAGGAGCAATCAGCTGTTGTACCAGATAATTTGACAAAAATGGAAGTACTTACAGTCTAAGTGACTATGTCTAATGCCTTCCACATCTTCAGCATGAATGAAGTGGTAACATCTCTTTCCTACAATATCTACAGGGGTCAGATCCATGTAATCACTAATCCTAAAAAGGAAAAAGAACATAAAGCCTATAATTCAAGAAAGAAAAGAACAAAAGAATTGTCAAATGACTCAGAAAGTTAAATCTGCTAAAAAGTTTTTTCAGCATTATATCATTTGAATGGAATATCTGTACAAATGAGACAAGACCTTAGAGGAAAAAAAAAAAAAAGAAAAAATTCTTTTCAAAGAATCCTAGAAATTATTTTATCTATTTAAGTAAGTGGAAAATTAAATTCTAGTGCATATTCTCCATGTAGCATAACACCAGAACGATGTAATTCCATGAAATTGTAAAGCATTAGTGACAATCCAAAATCCTCATTAAAAGACTAAGATGATTCAAGGTTACATAATAAAGTAGGAACATGTTATGTTTATACCAAATGATTAGAGACACATTTCATTTCAACAGATTGGTCTTCTATTGGGTATATTCATGAAAAAGCTCTTCAACCATTTCTTGGCACCAAGTCCAAACTCATATTTCAAGGGATATAATTTAAATGCTGAGACACACAGATGCCTCAGGGTGTTATCTTTTTTAGTCTAATTCATTTGGGAGCTCAGCTTTCAGTCTGGGTCCTTTCAACTGGGACTTTGTTGTTTATTGCACATAGAAACTTTAAAATCTATTCTGCAGACCTTTGTGCGTGTGTGTCTGTGCACTTGTGTCTGTGTGCGTGTGTAAACTCGTATCGTGGAGAGTCAAGGGGTCAACCTCCTTAAACACAGCACAGAAATTAAAGAGAAAACAGAAAATTGGAAAATGTCCTGCTCGTGTAAGCTTTTGAAACTATGTCTGTTTTCTAGACATAGGATATTTTTAGGGTTTGAAATAATTTGCAATGATTGTGGTACATTCTAGGATAAAATCAGGGAGAGGAAATCCCACCCTGCCAGCCTAGTAGAAAGGGGCAATCTCTAGGCAGGCCACTATTGTGTGGTCGTGTAAAACATATTCATAGGCTTGTGTTTGAGCAGATCAATGGTTCCACTGACTTACAGGACTGCTAACACGACTGAAGTTTAAAGGTAGGTATATGGTACAGTGTTGTGCTGAATTTGCTGAAATTGTGCACACATTTGTAGGCTTGAGGTTTGCTACCCAAGACTGCTTCTGCACAACTGAAGGATCTACTGACGACCACTGCCATGGCCAACAAGCCACACCTCTGCCAGGTGCTCATTTCTTTTTGGGCACATATTAGCAGATGTGGTATCACAGTCCACAATTAAACTGGCTATTGTCTCTTTCCAAATGGTCTTCAGTCCTTAACGGTTGAAAACACACAGACTGATCATGCACTCTAGCATCAGTCTCTCATTTTGCTTTTAGTTATTTACCACCATATGAAATGATTTTTCCTCTGCAGGTGCTTTTCTCACTCCACTGACTAATAAAGAAATCCCAGATTATTTTAGATGGTGAATCTTAGATGACACAAATCCTATATTTGCAAAATAGACAAAGATTACCATACCACATTTTAGGCAACAAAATTTTACATCTGTATTTTACACTCTTAAAGCAAAATATGAATTTTTAGAAATAGCCAGTATAGTAGCTAACAGATCTTGTCTCAGAGGGAAGCTACTGTCTGGTTAGTTTGTGCACTGAGTCCAGGATTATGAAGGAGATCTCTTCATTCTGAGGAAAGTAACAAGATGCACCCAAAGCCTTGAGTAATGTCATTCCTGCTCACTGCTGTTTCAAGCAAGCAACCACTTGGAAAAGTAGGAGTACTATTGATCTCACCCCTGCTGATCCAGTGGTCCACTGTGAGCATTCATTTCAGTTAAGTGGCATGGCTTCTGCTCCATACTCCCTGCAGCTGCCAGTAACTCCCCATTGCTCCATAAATAGTGCTTACAGCTTGCCCAGCATGGATCCATTTTTCTCTGCTTTCAACAATGTTGTGCTTGCTTTACTGTGGCACCGCTAAGAATTTCGTAGCTGCCCGCAATGCCAGGAGTCAGGCTCATATATTCAGGGTGGGATACTTATTCCTTTTCTATAATCCCAGAAGAGAGATCCCAACGTCCCTGACTCAGAGAACAGCCTTGGCAAACACCCAGATAATTAATCTGACAGCTTCAATCAGCTGTTCTGTTAATTCCTTCCCATCTTCTGTTTTTTTTTTTTTTTTTGTTCATTTATCCAGTTTTTACAGTCATATTCTGCACTGTTGCTGTTATGAAATCCAAGTCCTGTCAGTCTTATTTCAGTCTTTTTTTAGATGAGTGGAAATCCTGCTGCATCAGTGAGAGCACATTCACCTCCCAGCACTGGCAGAAGTATTTCTACTATTCAAAACTACTTTATAAAATATTTTAAACAGATTTTTAACAATGACACAGAGGCTTAAAGTGGAATTATTGTAGCATTCATTCAAGTACCAGTATATGCATTCTGCATTACCATGAGATAAAATCCATAACAAACAAGGAAAAGTTGCTTTATAATGCTGCCTTCAGCTTAAAATTTGAAAAATATTAATAAACTCAACACTTTCTTGCTGTCTTCCCACAGCTTACCATGTCTTATCAGCCTTTCCTATGCGATTACCGATCAGTGCACCTCACCTGATGAATTTTACAGTTTTCAGTGATGTCTTTGTCAGGCATTTGAAAGTTTTATTGCTACATGAATATAATGGGAAGGTTTGAGAAAAATGTTTAATTAAAAAAACCCCACATATACAATTTAGGGCTCATAAAAATGCCAAACTCACAGGAGAGAAAGCATAAATCTTCCTAATTTGGCCTAAAAGTTCATATCATTCTTGACCTGATGGAACAGTTCATTTTTCACATCTATTTGATTCCTGGCTTTTTTTATGGAGGTTGCCAATAAAGGCAGCAGTAAGTGCAGGTGATTTTGTTAAAAGGGAATTTGTTCATTAGGAACTGGATAGATACCAGCAACTCACTTCACAGAGGCCTTTGAAAAACTCTGCAGTGGTAGCAGCTTTCCATTACTACCCAGGTAGGTCACAATGAAATCAAAGACTTAGGGAAAACTTTTGTTCTAGATCCTACCCCTAACCCCCAAAGCTCTTTTGCCAGCTGCCAGAGTCTACAGCATCTGGATATTCACTGGCTAGAGTTTCAGGCAAAAAGCCCAAGCTTTAATGCCACTGTCCACTTTTTCTGTGACCTCGTGCAAGCCACTTTCCATGAAGCAGTTTTTCCAAGCTTAAAAATGAGAATAAAATATATTCACTTTTAGATAATGCTTTGGAAGTGTAGATGATGTGTTCTCTCTGATAGTCAAGTAATATTATTTTAAAAAGTATTCCAGCAGTGCAGCAATGTGGCAGCAAAGACAACCTCATAATTGAAATCCAAGATTATTTTAAGTTGTTTAAGATCCTGATTCAACCTAACAGTTGAGTTTATCCTTTTAAATCAAAGTTCATATTGATATGCTATCCTGATCACAGGTGTTCCATTACAATTGAGCAATTATGATTGCTCATATCATAGAGCTTCCACTCAATTTATCATATGCCATCATTGCTGTCACAAGAAAAGCTTGCAGTAGTCACCTTGTTTCTTCCACTTTTTGATGATGTCCCCTTCACAAAATTTATTTTGGCTGCATTACCTTCCTTCTTCCTTTCCAACCTTTTCCCTTTTTCCTCAGACTTCCATCAAGGGACACAACCTTACTACGTGCAATTTCCTTCTCAGATATTTTTTACTCTGAATACCAATTCCCTGGATTATGTTTTGATTTTTCAAAATCAGGACACTGAGGTCTCAATGGTCTTGATCAGCCCCTCTGCTTCCCAGGTCTTCCCCCACCCCACCCACAGCCCAGACCCCCACAGCCCTGCCTGGCCATCGGCCCTCTGACCCCACCCCAGCCCACTCCACTGCCTGTCCTCAGGAGATGCCCAGTGCCAGGGGCTGGAGCTGCCCCCTGTGCCCCCAGCTCCCCTCTGGGATGTGGGATGGGCTCTGGCTGCCATGTCCTGCCCTCACACGTCACCATGCAGAGCGCCCAGGGCCACAGGCACCCAGCCCCCAGGGAGCAGGAGCTGAATTTAAATCCTCTCTTTCACCTTCCCAGATCACTGTCACTATCACACAGAACACAGCCTCCCCCAACCAGCTCTTCATCACCTGTTCCCATTTCACTGCTGTCTTTCCCAGTATGCCCCTAACCAATTTTATTCTACAGTTTTCCCACCTCTAACTGCAACAGATCCCACCTCTCTAGCCTACTATCTCGGCCATCTGTGCTTCTGTTCCATTAAACACTGAGCATGATAGCTGTAATCTGCAAATTAGTTCAAAAATGGAAAACTTTAAAACTTCAGACCGAAAAACTTGCGGAGGGGAGGATGGAGGAGCATAAGGACAGGCATACAGGTCAGACCAACGTCTGTCTAGTCCCAAATCTTGCCTGTGAGAGGGACGGTGAAAGACTCTAAAAAGCAGAGAAAACTTAGAGGAATATTTCCTGGTGTATCTTCCCTTATTCCAGAAAACATCCTACAAATCACAGTTTTAAATTTAGCTTTATCTCTAAGAATGTAATGAAAATAAAGGTAGCAATGATGAGAGTGAATTCAGTGCTCTCCTACAACACCAGGATGACATTGCAAAAGTCAAAAATTTCAAAACTTCTTGCCAAGCCCATGGAACAAAGTATACACTCAACTAAAACAAAGCAGTAAAGGATCTAAAGGCTGTACCTATTTTCACAGTAGATGATATTGAGGTCCATATTCACACGAGTGACAAACATGTGGCAGTCAATCCTGACTTCATTAATTGTAGGAGGTGGCAAAGCATGAGCGACAACCACGAGTCCCATGATTTGGCTGGGCACCGTCCGTCCGTGGGACAGCGATACTCTCAGACGTAACCGGCCTGTTATATGGATCACCTGGAAAACAAAACCAATTAAAAATACCAGTGAATTCTGAGTGTAACTGTCACATCAGTTTCTTTTAAAGGATAGCTTTACTGTTCCCTACAGATCACTTAACACTGCCTAAAATTGTACCCAGTAACTGCCAGTATCATTGTTAAGCTTATTAATATTGGCTGTCAACATGCCATATTTGTCCTCATGGCAAAAAGAGCATAACAGGCAAATGGTTCACATTCATCAAGTATAAACCTAAGAACTGCTGTGGTGTTGATTTTTGCTGTGGTGTTTGTTACACAAAGAAAGAAAACAACAACAAGGAAGTAGAGATTCAACTAAAAAGAGAGTGGGATAAAACTTAAATAATGAAGCTGGAAATTAAGAAAGTAACCATTTTATAGTATTTTGGAAATTGAATATGACACAAGAAAGACCAGCAGTTTTGAAACATAGTTGATAGTCACCTACACCATGGAAACACTGTTCACTGCCTTGAATTTCTTCTTTGTGGTTGACAAATTGAGAAGCAACAGCCTACAGGTGATCTGTGAGCTCAGGTGCAGGATGGTCTTTCTGCATCCATGGTAAAAGATTTAAAGAGTTGGTAGACATGTAATGCCTTTGCCTAGTGCACTAGGCATATATGAAGAGCTCTGGGGGTGGTGATTTTCTTCCATATGCACAAGATAATAGCAGAAGATGCTCAGATCCAATAGCATCCATAAGAACTGCATCCTCCTTCTAAGAATGCTGCTTGAAATACAAAACTGAATCTCTGGGAAAAAAATTACTCACCACTTCCAGTTTCACTCCTTCAGGAGTTCTGTGTATAAATAAAGGGGTTGTTTTATCTAGTAAAATAATCTAAATACACCATATTGAAATGAAAATACAAACTGCAGTTCCTGTACTCGTGGATAAGGGAGGCACAGGAATTGGCAGCTGCCAACTGCCACAGATTTTCATCCTCACAATGTGGTACAACATCAAGATAAAGAGAACACTTCCAGGATATGAGGGCCCCTTTTTCTGTCATCCCAGACTCCCTACCCAGAGGTCAACAGAGAGGTTGGTTGATTCCTGGGTCACAGGAGGAGGTGACAAAAATGCGGTAGTAATTGTACTGACACTCATCTCACAAAGATAGAAAACAAGCCCTTTACTTCTGATCTGAGACTGATCATAGAAAGTGAGAGAGAAGAAAATTTGTCATTTTTAAGATTGCAAATCACAAAGTGCATCCAAATTCAAATCCAATTCATTCTAGTAAATCTGTGATGTAAGACTTGAAATTTGTTTCTTTTTTTTGACCTAATCATTGAAACATCTCCTCTCACCACTATTTCACATTTCGAGCCCAGCCAGTGAGGTGAATCTGAATGAGGAAAGTGATTAGCTGCTGTGTATGGCCATTTCAGCTACAGGTTTCTGACCACCCATGTTTAAAGTAACTATTGCCTAAACTCAAACTTAATGCACCTTTCAATGGCAAACTATTCTATGAATATTTGAAAAAGTCCCTAAAGGCAAAGATGCAAAAACAGCATTTCAAAGCCACTTTAATTATTTCTTTTTCTTAAAACCTCATTAACTAATGAAGAAATAGCTAAAAGAAATAGGATTAACTTCACAGGAGGGGCAGTAATAGTATATTTTGCTCCTTCAAGCTAGGCTTGCATATACATCTGCTTTTTATCATTATCGGTCTCTTTATCATGCAGTTTCAGCTTACTGCAAAAGTCAAATCTGTAAATGCTTGAAAAAATGCTGATGGATAACTGGTAAAAATGTGAAAATTTATCTTATCCTGAACGTGCTATGCAAAAGTATCATTTTTCTGTTGTTTTTTCATAAGAGTCCTTATGCTAATATATTTGAAGTCGGCATGAACACTTCAGGGAATTTTTAAGCTATATCATTTTATATATATATATATATCTTTGTATTTTTCTAAACCTTCATGTCATTTGCAGCTAAATTTCAAAATGATTTCTTTTTGAACAACTGTCTATTCAGGCAGTACCTCACTTTTTCCCCGATTCTTTATCTGAAATACACTTCAGATGTAGTATTGCCCAAGAGACAGTTCCAAACCTGCTAGGACCACCATATGTTAACTTTGTTGAATTTCAAGAGAATTTGCTTCCAGATTCAAATTGTGTAGCATGTTCCTAATTCCACCATGGATCAAAACATATTCAGAATTCCCAGATGAAGTAAAATTTTAGGGGTCAGCACTCAATTTCATTCTGATTTTGTACACTGGGAATGTACAGCCAACTACCCATCAGTTCCAGTGCCTGTGTGCCTCTAAAGGAGCTGTATTTCCATGCCTGAAATCCCTTTCTATGACAACATTAGTCAAATGCACCAAGTGGGAAAATCTAATTGGTAGTAAAAAACAATTCTAACTGTCATGACCTTGTCTATATTGTGAGTATTGCCACTTTTAACACTGGTTCATTTGAACTGGGATTAGGGGTGATAGGAATTATAGGGTCAATTATCTCCCGTAGCTGAAATTAATCTCTTTATAATTCAATCCCACAGCACTACTCTATCATATCCTAAAGCTGTATTATGACTTTAATGAAGCTAAATTGCAACAATAAACTGTTTTATGAAGGACAATACTTGGCTCCAGATGTAAATATATAATAAGAATTTGCCAGGAATTTACTGAAAATAAAATGTAAATGCAGCTCTTCTGTGCAGTTTCCTTTATAAATTCTTCCTTCTGAAAAGTTAATCCTAATCAATCTTTTAACTATCTTCTTTCTACTAATGCCATATGAACAGAAGGCACATTTAGATGTCACAGCAAGAGAAGACAGTGATACTGTGTTCTGTCTATTACAAAAAGGTGGGTGAATACTATACTCCTGATCACAGGATCATCAGAAGCTTTGGATGTCAAGAGCTGTACAGATTTCCCCATCATTTCTTCATCTACCTTCTAAATTAAATTGATACAAAGACTCCTTTTTTATGTTGCTGGGGGCTGGATTGGGTAAACTGTCCAGAGATTTCTTTGGTTACAAACTGTTTATTAGTAGGTGTAACTATGATTTTATGATTCACGCTATAGAAGCCCAGGGAAATCTTATGGTTGAAGTAAACCATGTGACCTGATTGAGACCAGAATTTTGCTTAGGCTATTTTGATCTATATTATTTCTTGTACTACAACCTTGGGTAGGCAGGTGGGTGAAGAAAAAGCATTTTGCAAAACCAAACTTTTAACACTGAGAAATGAAAATAACACATACACTGTAAAGACATAATGCTGAAGCAAAACAAATACTGTAAAAATCTTCTGCAGTGCTTAATTGCTTTGATTAAAACAAAAAAATCTAAATCAACTTTGCCTAACGCTTTGATATAGGAAAAAATTATTTGGCTTTTATTTTTAGCTGATTAGAAAAAGGATTTGCAAAATATTGTAAGTACATGTAAACACATGAGTTTATGAGTGTGGGAGTGTTAACAAGCCACACTGGTTGGACAAATATATATTTCTTTTCCCTGCCATATGCTCTCTTTAGTCATCTGTTAGTGATATGCTCTTAGATGTGCTCTACTAATGTCTACTCATTATAAACAAGCACATCACAAAGACCTTGATAAAACCTTCTCTCTGTCAATACTTAAGGAAAAAACACATCTGGAACCTGCTCATCATCCTTTAAAGCTAAATCTCACTTCTGAAGATGGAAATACTTTCTTTGTCAAAAGATATCTTTAAATATTACATCCATTTTTCCACATACATGTGATGTCAGAGTAAGGACATGCATTACCAGAGGCTATAAAAACCTGCAAGCATGAAAAATCTGTGAATTTCACCTTTCAAATGTCTCTGTGTGCTTCAAAACTTAAACTTCAACTTGAAACAAATTTCTAAACTACTTCTTTTGTTCTCTGTGTAAATGATTATGCCAATTTATTGTGTGAGTGAAACCACAGCACTGTCAGTTGTCCCTCCAGCTCATTTAATGAGATATTAAATTTGAAGTCTTAAAATTATTGTGTAGAATAATTTTTTTAGAAAACAATCACATACGAAAACATCAGAATGTATTTAGTGTGTGCACCTAGGTATTTAGCTATTTTATAAACAACTCACACACACATTTATTCCCCTTTTACAGAAACAACTGTTTCTGAAACATATCTATCTATCTATCTATCTATCTATCTATCTATCTATCTATCTATCTATCTATCTATCTATCTATCTATCTATACACACATATCCTTCAGAATATATATATATATATTTGTTTTGGTCTCTCAAAGATGTTATTTTATACTTCCAAAATCAACACCTAAATCTTTAAAACACAATCAATTTAAACTAATGAAATTGGCCAAAGGAATATCTTACAAGCTATACCCATTTTTCTTTCAAAAAGTTGTGTGCTTCTTCATTCACTGACACACATCCATGCATCTCAAAACCCATCTGACACCAGTGAGGCAAATGTTTTAACACTCTGCAAGGTAATGAGTTCCTCCATGGTTTCAGGTGATTTCTAAAGTAAGAGTGAGAATTTGGAAGCAGAATTTCCTCTGGACTAAGAGGAAAACAGAGCCCAGTGTCACATTGGGAATTCACACGAAGACATCTGAAAGTTTTTGCTTTTCTGACATAAAAATACAACCATGTCTATCAACCTGAACTTCAGTACAGGTTTCTATAACACACTTCTCATCTTTCCTGCCCATGTCACACTGCAATCACTAAAACATTCCTACTTGCTTATATTTTCTCATGGTAAGAAATTGTTTGCTTCTGTGGTTCCACAGCTCCATCCTCCTTGAGATCAAAGCCTGCTCTCCCAGTCTTCATGAAAGCTTTGGGAGAAGACATCATTGGCTTATATTTATCATTCAGCAGTAGTTGGGAACTGAGAGGTCCAGTAAGGCTTTGTGCCTGCAGGTCCTGTAATACTTCCATGTCCCCTTCTCAGACTTACTGCATTTCTACAAGTATTACTCATAGGAGTTCCCATAGAGCATGACATTTTGGTGTTGAAAAGGAATGAGCCACTACAACTGTAATATGTTGGATTATCCCACATGTGCAGCAAGTCTGAGATGTGCCAAAAGCATCCAGCTTGCTCTGCACAGGCCAATCAAGTCTCTCTTGTGTACACTTAGCTTAACACACAGAGGACACATTGGGCTTGCCATGTGCACTTTACATGATGGGTTTCATCCATTGTGCAAAGTAAAGTTTGTAGATGTATGTTCCTGTTGAATCAATGCTAGATTTGCTATCTCTTTTAATCCATGAAATAACCATTTTATCATTTTGTTAACATCAGCCACCTCCAACTTCATAAGCATAATCTATCTTTTCTCTTGGACAACATAACCAAATAACCTGTCTACTTACAGTAAGTGTTCTCAACACTTATTTGATTCAAGAATTTGTTACTTCAATATTAGCCTTGAAAAAGTGCTTGTATGCTGAAAACCCTGTATATCTGGAATATATTTTTTTGACTACAGTAGTCCATTTAATAAAGAGCATTGTGTCTACACACCACGCTTGTCCTATTATATCAAGTCTGCACCAGAAGAGTAGTACTTAGTGCAGCTGTCTCTGTTACATTCAGAACCATGGTGGATGAAAATAAGACAAGGCAATATAGTCTATGACTCCTGAGAAACAGCTTTGCAGTCAGTCTTGATTGAGTTAGGCAATGAATGCCACGTGAAACCACTGCTCAGAGCTGTGGTCTTGAGCACCCATTCAAAGAATACCAGTCGGATTTCAAGGAGGGGGAACATTATTCCTAACACATACATAGTTTCAAGGTCAATAGCCTCTTTCCCATCTACAAGTACATTTTAAATCCCTTCAAATACCCCTGCAAAAGACAGTCTGAAAATGGAAATGGTATTTACATTTAAACAGCATATTTGGTCTCAGGACATATTTTATTGCTAAAAAGTCAATACTAGTTTTTTGGAGACACTTTAGGCTTTTCCCATCTTTCCTCTGTTATCACTCTCTCAAATAATAAGATTCAAAAGCTATTCTACTGCTTAAAATAGTCACAGGCAGAATTTAGGCTAATCCTAAGGGTATTAAAAAAAAAGTATCCTTATGAGACCTCAAACTTATTGGTGCTTAAAGACATGCATCATGTGAGAAAAAACCCAGTGTGGTAGGCTCAGTTCAAAGCACTTGCTCAATCCCTAAAATGACCTGAGTAGGATATTGTGGTCTTGTTCACAGGGGTTCCAGGATGAGGGAAGAGATGAGAAAGTTGACTCCATGTATCTGAAGCTTGATTTATTATTATATGATAGATAATATATTAAAACTATACTAAAAGAATAGAGGAAAGGATTTCACTACAAGGCTAAGCTAAGAATAGAAAAGGAATTAATAACAAAGGTCTTCTCCCAGACCGAGACCGGCCGGACAGGTGAACTGTGATTGGCTCTTAATTGGAAACAGCCAGATGAGGCCAATCACAGATTCCCCCTGTTGCATTCCACAGCAGCAGAAAAGAATTGTTTACAGTTTGTTCCTGAGGCCTCTCAGCTTCTCAGGAGGGGAAAAATCCTAAGGAAAGGAATTTTCATAAAACATGTCGGTGACAGGATATTATTGATTGCATATGAGGAATGTTGAGATCAGCAGCAAGCACAATAGCCACAGTCACTTTCGTTCAAGTACACTACAGGGAACAGATCTCTTCTGTGCTGAAGTTACTGTGTTGAGCACACATGCAACAAACTGCTTGTTTCTCAGCCTCAGGATGCAGAAGGTTTATCTCCCACTTACCTCTGTCTGGATAATGAACTAAAGAGAAGGGAATGGGGACACCTTTCTAACTCTCCAAAAAAGAGTGAAGGTAAAACAAGAACATGAGATTGCCCAAGTTACACTGGGAGGCTGAGGCTATCTTAAGAATACTCTGTGAGAATAATGGAAGAGTTACTGTTGTTTATCACTGTTGTGTGATAAACAACTCCCAAAGCTATCATTCAAAAACCAAACCAAAACAAAAGCATTTTCAAGAGTGCACAAATGTTTTTCAAGAGTTATCAAATCTTAACAGACTGGGAAATGAACAGAAGATCAAAGGTTCCTCCAGTATTTATGGATCCTTTAGATTAGCATTATTAGATCCTAAATTTATGGCTTTTTCATTCTGCTATATGACACATCTACATTTTTATAAATTTGGGACACCAGATAAGCAGTTACTCTTCAGCATAGCATAGTGCAGCATTCTGTGCTGTGTATGGGCACGTATCTGTCTGTATTGCCATGATGGCTCCCATGTCAGAATTCTGAGGTCTAGTCTTGCACTGGTGTACACTGCAGTAGTAGGTACTGCATGATCAAGTCTGTCCTTTCAAAAGCACATTTGTATTGTGAAATATGTTAATGATAGGACATCTTTTCCTGTGTTGTGATTTTTCATTAATTGCAGTGGATTAGCAAGCTGCTTTTCTCTAAACAAAAGATGTTGTAGAGCTGACACTCCTGAAATCAGCTTTATAATATAAACTCAAGAAATACTGTGTTGACTTTACGATTTAATTTTTTCAGTTCAGCACATTATTTTCAGTTATTTTGCTTTATGTCACTGCAAAGGCTTTTATTTTCATATTATGCCCCTGCAATAACTCCAAACTTTCCACTTTTAAACAGCATCCCTTAAATATATGCAGTATTATTAATTTAAATTATTAGGTTTAATTTTAATACCTTTGAACCTTTAATAGATGTCTTATTAACAGCTCTATCAACACTGTATTGTCTTTTCATAATGCAAAAGTTAAAAGCATTTGAAGATCAACATTAAACAAATGGGAAAAAAAGAAATGAAATGAAATCAACACACAGCAACCTGGAAAAGTAGCCATAAAAATTGGGTTTATAACTGAATACTTTTTGAAGTAATTGGCACAAAGACTGTTCTAGTGCAGATTGCTGCAAGAGCGCTCTTGGCAAGAACATCATAAGCACTAGCAAAACTTTAATATGCTCAAACAGCCAAATACAAACTGACACCAGGAACCCATGTGTGGCAACAAACAGGAAAAAAATAGAGTATCTCAATTTAATACAAACCTACATACAAAGGGATCAATTTTTACAATTCGTGGTTTAGCATACAGTACAGCTGTCCTCAGAGTGAATATAGAGTAGCTATACATAAGAAATTAGAATTATCAATTCGAGGGAATTTCTCAAGAGTCCTTTTGATATGTAATACAGCAAATATAATGACTTAGAAACCAGACATCAATGCATTAAATGAGATCAGGTTGAGATCTATTTAGAAAAGACAGGTTTAAGCTGGAAAAAGAATCTCTTTGATATGACCTCCAGAGCAGACCATTTGCAGAAGGATTCAGGATGAGCAGATTTACCCTTGCATATCTGTTTGCTTCACAGCTGCTTTAAAATATAAACTCTAAAATTTTTAATATTGAGTTACTGCAAAATTAAGTCTATGTAGTAAAACAGATTAAGAACCTGGGATTTTCTTGCACTTCTTGTAAATGTTATAATGGATTTTGTTGAACACAGAGGAAAAAATGAAACATAGTTAATTTAAAACCGAGCTAACATTATTAACTTATTTATAAATGATTTCTTATAGAATCTGGCTACTGCTGGTCAAGTTAGAAATCTGAAATGTCTCAAAATTTTCAGCAGTCTGCATCCCTAACTTGTGGTCAATACTTATTTAACCCTGAAACTCAAAAGATCAGTTCACTTTAACAGATTTGCCACTTCAAATCCCTTGGTGTTCAAATATGTTGCATTTTTTTTTTTCTTCATAGAATGTTTGAAGTTCCCTTTAAAAATAATGCCTTGAGGATATTTTTTCCTTAATACTGTTTTAAAAAAGTTGAAAGCATTTAGCTATTGAAGTGTGCAGGGTTCCAGTAAAGGAATAGTTGTCCCTGCCCATGAGCAAACTCTCTTGAAATTCACTATTCCAAAATTCTGTTGCTTTTGCCAGCAGTGAAATTTAAACCTAAAAAAGGACTTCTGTTGAATTGGTTCCAATGCAGTTCATCAGAATACTGGGAGATGGGGGAAAATGGCTGCATCATTCTGCAACAGAAAAGGTGAAAATGGTGTGTAAAAAAGTTAGTTTCAGCTCTGTATGTTAGGGCAACCAAATCTTGTTGCATTAAAGACAGCTAAAAATAAGTATACTTCAGATGTAGTTTATTTCTTTCTTTGCAGGGAGAAATAAAGAGATTCTTTTAGTTTTTTTTTTTCCTACTGTTTTGTTTGATGTAGTTCTTAGCAGCTCAACAATTACCTTAGGTGATTCTCTGCAAGGACTTGATAAGTGAGAAAGGACTAGATAAAACAAAATATCTGATATTAATGTATTTTCCCACACACAGAGAAAAAGATTTAGAAAATGCTGTTGTCTGTAAAGACAGAAATGGATTCCCCAACTCAACCTTGATTAAGACAGGAATGTTTATGTTCTGCTCAAGCTCTTCACCTGTGGTTGCAGCCCCAGAACTCATTCTGAAGTTAATAAAAAAAAATTGCATTTACACTTCCTACTTTTGTGGCTAAATGGGTAGAAAGATCTGAGTTTTGCACATAGTAAAGCAGGGACACACAATGGAGAGGGCTGAGGACTATTATTTGAATACCTTTAATGCTAAGGTTCCTCTGCTTATGCTAATGGTGTCTGGTGTATGCTTCCACAGCAAAAAGCAATTGTTTTGTTTATTTTAATGCTTGGATGCTTTCCCCTAGCATGGCCCAATTTTTTTTCTGGCTATATACAGCACACAAGGTCTACCCAAAGATCTTGGGCAACAGAATGTGTGGGCTTTCCTGCTGAACACCACAACTGTGACAAAAGCAAAAGTGGAGATGGGCAAAAAAGATTAATTTCCATACCTATTAATATGCTTTCACTTTCCTCACATCAATGACACATGAATCCAAATGAAAAATTTTCAGTATAAAGGGGAAAATAGACAGTAAGGAATATCAGCTGATATTTTAAAAATTACTACTGCAATGTTCAGAAAAGCTTCTGCAGGTGAATAGTAATGCTTCCACATCCAAATGACAAAAAGGAATGATCATAAGAGGGGAGGCAAAATTCTTCTGGCATGTCTGCCAAGATTCAATGTCAGTAGTTCTCTGACTGTTCTCAGTGTTAATTTGAACAGTTTTAAATTCATGGTCCTGATAAAGAAAGTAGCATTGAAACTGCAAACCCGAAGCCCAAAATGGCTTTACAGAGACTTGGACTGCAGGAGAAGGCTGGGGCACATCATGACAGCCCTTCCAGAGGAGCAGCCACATGTACTGTCATTAGTAGACAGAGTCCATCCATATGAGGGATGAGATTTCTCTTTGAAGAAAAAACTTTTATCCACTTGGAGATGGATGGCCTTTGCAAAGCTCTGACCTTCTCCTTGACAGCTACAAATGGACCACTATCTATGATTTGTTTCTATAATCCACTTAATGCAGCAAGCTAGATTATAGATAGCAATTTATTTGTAAAAATCATAATAAACCATCATTGTTTTAAATGCTAAACATGGATAAATGGGGAGGAAAAACTGATGAGATAAGGTTCGTGTTCTTGAATCTACACCAAAGAATTATGGCAGACTCTTGCTTTATCTGCATTGGAATCAATTTAGTAATTTTTAATTCACTGATTTTCTGTTGTTTGCTTAACATTTATTAATTGATTGGCATTCTCATGCAATTAATTCAAAAGTTGGCAAGTTTAACATGCAGAGATTAATTTTCTTTTACTAACCCACCACTCAGAACACTTTTTTTGGAAAAACAGGTTACCAAGAAATTACCTCTACATCAATCATATTTATAAATGAAATACAGTAGGGGTGTTGCATGCCATCTGTCAATCCACACCGAACCTTTCCTTATAATTGGCTAAGTTTTTCTATGTAATTCAATAAAGCAACCAGAAAAAAATAGGACAGCTGTGTCTTTCACACACTTTAGTCCTAACCGAACACCTAGGACTTCTCTCTGCAAGGCTGGGAATCTCTCATTTAAGAGTATGAATCTTAGGTCACACAGAAATAAATGGTATGCCTGCCCCATTGATATGAAATAAATGATATGGCCTGCATCCATCATCCAGTGGTCCCAGGATTTGCACCTTTACAACAACCTACAGGTTGCTGAGCTTCAAGTGCTTCTCATCTGGAATGAGAGCCATTCACTTGCCCTTCATGTCACACTCATTTATGGTGGCTGAAATGTTTATTCAGGAGGGAGTAGAGATAATGAGCAGGGTTTCTTTGCTCTTAGTTACCAGGGGCTATTCACAAGATTTCGGACTCACTCGCTGTGTTCCTCATTGCAACACCAACCAGCAGAGGGAAAGGAAAAATAGCATTCCCTGCTCTCATTATTTTATTATGGCTTTCACCATACTTGGTGTTTAACTGAAAGCCCCAGTTTCTGTGTCTTTTTTTGCTCTCTGTGCCACTTAGGCTGCTGTTGTAAAGTGTTCAAATTGCCAAAATAGACTTTTTTATAGAGAGAGGCAAGGAATATGTCTTAGACAAATATCTTTGTAGCCTATATAAGAGTAGAATGGACTCGAGCATTTTGATACCAAAATGAGGATTTAATATCTCTCACAGACTGCACAAAGGTTCAGAAAAATATGCAGTGAGGTGCGAGAAGACACACAGAATGAATTCAGCAGGCAGTGCAGACTGTGAGATACATGAGCGTGCAAGCTGTGATGCATGGAGGTGCTGCAGGGCTTGTAGGAACCCAACCCAGACATTTATTTATTTTTGCAGAGAAAATAAAATGTGAGCTTTCTTCTCTCTCCTGTAATGTTGGTAAGAAAGCTCTGTGGAAGAAAACTAATCTTTTCTGCATTTGAACTGAAATCTGAAGTTAGCTCTTTGTGTAACAACTGAGGGTAGATCATATATGCACAGTCATCTGTTCTTTAATCTTATGTGCATCCCACTGGTTTAGTGGGACTAGATCTATGGTTTATTTGTAAAAATAAGACTTGAAATGATCTAAAAGAGTGTGAAAAATGTGCACAATATTTAACAAATCAAGGTCAGTGGGTTTCCTACAGAAAACTAGTGTGAAAACCTTAGAACAGCATCTTTTAGATGGATTTTAAAACTTTCCTATGGAAATTTTTACCAAGTACATTAATTCTCTGTTAAAATCTGTGGAATCATTAATATCTTGTTAGCCCGGCAGAACTTTTCAGTAAAGAAACAGAAATAAGCTAGAAACATATGTAAATTTTGAAGATTTTTGTACACTTTGACCTGGTGAGTCATTAGTAGCTCACTGCACATCCATCTATACCCCTATGAAATTCAGTGGTGCCTGGTATTGCTTAGACCATGTAAAAAAGCTCAGGATTTGGCTTATTATCCTGTTAAAGTCACTTCTATTATAATTTCTCTGCTTCCATCTACTTATGCGGAGCACCTTCCTTAAATGGCAGGTGAAATCCCCAGGACACCTGATACAAACATGTACTTTGGATAATTGACTGTCTGGTTTAACAGCTAAATTTAAAGCAAGCCAGGGCTATGGCACTGTATATTTTGTTGGATATATTTTCTGGCTTTGTGGGGTATTCACTGCATGATTTGATAAAAACTGAGGCTAAATGAACTCTACAATTTGTATTCCTACAGGCACAAGTTTATTGGCTTGGGTTTTTTTTTTTTTTGCCTTGGCTCTGTCTGTAAGGTTCATTACTTACAGTTACTGCAGAATCAATTTGAAATGGCCAAAATCAGTGATGGAATTTATAGCACAATAAACGTACTGCCATACAAGTGCTGCTACACATGAAAGGGCTTCAGAATATTTTCAGCAATCCTTCTACACAGCAGAGTGTTCTGTTTTTATCAATTTAACAGAATCACCACAGGTATATTCTAAGAGGTGTAATCCTGACAGCTACACAGCAGATTTTCTCTGAGGCAGATATTTTTACAGGAAAACAATATTATTGATAAAATCTTAGCATATCAGAACACAAAAAGGAAACTGCACACATCTTTTTTTTTCTCCACAACAGGCATTTGCAGTTCCATTTCACTCACATAAAAAACCACCCTGAACCTGAAAGAGTTTATGAAGGAAACATTTTCACTCTCCTTGAGATATATATTAATTAATTATCAGCACTATGGCATGTGGAAAATGTGGAGGGCATTTGTAGCTTAAACATAAAGTATAGCATCAGCAGTTCCCTGTTTCTAAAGTCTATAAAGATTTACATTTCTACTTAGTACATTTTTCTTTCCAAGTGTCTCTATTATAGACATCTCATATTTTACATCATTTTAAAGCACAGAAAGTTTTAACTTTAGAATGATGCATTGTGCAAAAAAGACAGAGAAGACAGATGGCAGGCTGTCCTCCCCAAAACTCAATTTCATAATCTGCATGTGATTGCTAATAGGCAGGCACTAAAAAACAATTTTCCTTGACGGAGAAGAGCTGATAAATTGTCAACATAAACTTTTTCTGTGGTTGCTCCAGTGATCTAAAGCTCTTCTGTGAGCTTTGTACCATCAAAGTCTGCATCTTCCAACCATATAAAAATTTATGAATGCATATGACTATAAAGTGACTGAAAACAACCCATAATGCACGTTTGGGCATTGAGAATCAGCTCCTTGCTTCTTCAGGAAAAGCTGTGTCCAGTGCCCCATTCCTAACCCTGGACATCTGACTGTGGGAGATCCAGGCTGGACCCAGAGATGCCCTGTGAGCTGAGTGAACCTGGGCTCTTTACTGTCTCCTTAGCTGTCTCCTAAGCACGATGCTACGTCTAGTGCTGGGCTGAATGAACCAATATAGTCTTTGTAACAGTGCAAAGGGTCACAAGAACTGAAGGCTGCTGATTATTAGGAAGAAATTATTTCTGAGCACTTCAGCAAGGAGAAATGAATGAAAAATCTAATGAGATAACAATTCCCAAGAAGAGAAATATTTATATAATACCTCAGACCTTCCAAAATATGTCAAAAGTGAAAGGGACCACTGAGTTCACATGAAATAAAGTGAGCATTCTGCTCTTGCACGACAAATTCTTGGGGAAAATGTCCAAATTATTTGTGCACAGAATGAGACTTGCTTACATTGGTAGTGCAGAGTTCATTTCAGATTTAAATATTTCACTGTAACTGGTATCTACTAATTTTGATGTTTAAAAGGCTTATCACTATTAAATATTTTCATGCCTCTAAGAATTCAGATCTTATTTCTGAGAATAACTGAGAAGCAGCAACGCAACAGCAGATGAGCTGTGACTGTTATGTTATCAACATATTTGCCTGGAACAAAATGATGTGATGATCCCACCACATATTTAATTGCAAAATTTTCTTTGAATTTGATTGTGAAAAGACTGAAACATTCTAAGCAGGGTTTTTGTGCCACACAGAGGGGACTTGCACTATTTGCAAGTATGTGACCAACTCTGTAAAATGAAGCCATGGGAAGAACCCATATTTCTTGAACTTCCTTTAGATGGTGGTAATACTGTCAGTTTTGAAGGCACCAGCCTTGCATCCTATTGTTTTAATTTTATGCAGAGTATATTTCTCTATAAATGTCCCTAAAACAAGCAAGCAAACAAACAAATCAGTAGAAAAAGAACAGACGTCAAACTTTAGAAATATTGTCAAATATTAGGAGGATACACTCTTTCCCATGCATGTTTGGATAGAGTCACTGATGTGCTATATCGTTTGGTTTAGGATGGAAAAACGTACAAAGACAGGAATTATAACTGAACAAGTCTGTAAAATAAAGGGGCATGGGAGGGTCTAATGTGTTATCAGAAATAAAAGTGGAAAAACTTGCTTACCACTGATGAGACAGACCTTGTCTGTGTCCTTACTATAGCAAGCTCTTTACACAGCAATGAGCACAAGAAGTTCAGAGAGAATAAAATACTTATCCATAAAAATTGAAATAAAACTTGTAACCCTCCTCAGGGTAACCTCTTCAGAGCTCAGACCTCTTTATGCAATTTAAATAAATTTTCAGTAGAGACTCCAATCTGAAGTTTTTAAGAAAATTACCACTTCTTGTAATACACTTAGTATTTTCATTTGTTTGCAGTATTTTTTACAAATTTTAAGTAATGGAGAAAATTAGGATAATTGTGCTCTCCACACTTATTCTCAGATACTGATAATTTTCCTTTAAGAAGGCACAAAATTCTTGGTTCTAAGGAGGAACAGACAAAAAATATGGCAATAAAAATTAAAATTTCTTATTTCATACTGGTTAGAGGTGCATTAAGGTATATAAGCTTTAGGGTCAGTATAAGCCTTGCTCAGCTTTCTTTAAAAGCATTGGGAGTAATAAAGACTTCCATTTTA
Organism: Serinus canaria; assembly: GCF_022539315.1. Lineage (NCBI taxonomy): Eukaryota > Metazoa > Chordata > Aves > Passeriformes > Fringillidae > Serinus > Serinus canaria. The sequence continues at coordinate 36,691,169 of NC_066319.1, read as the reverse complement.
TCTTCAGTGAAATAATACTGCTGAAATATCACCTCATTTTTGATGTCAGCAGTGATTTCTTTTTACCTCCATGATGTCAAGTGGGAATTATTACTATTAGAATGACAGCTTCCTAATGATGGTGTAAAAAGGAGGAACTGAAACTCTTTCCACTAAACATCTATATGCTGCTTTCTCCACAGAGTGAAGCAGATGGGCTCAACCACACACCATTCCTCAGGCAAATCAAGAGGCATGCCCAAACACTGAGGAACAGAAACAGCTTAAACATCCAGAAACATAGGCAATAATGGCTCTCTTCGTTATATAGTGGCCAATATGCACTCTGAAGGGCAGAGAAAAAGGACATTTACACTACAGCAACCCTCTCTGGGAAACATGCTCTGAAACACTCATGATCAATTTTCTGTTCTAGATGGTAAAAATGGCACATCAGTGTCCAGATCACTGTGCAGGAGTCATTGCCCCAGGTAAAGTGAGGGAATGAAAGCCTCATGTGTTGGCTCCTGTTCACCTATTGGCTTCATGTATGGCACATTGCAGGGGGACATATCTGAAATGCTCTGTGCCTTTTTTTCCTCCCATTTTGTCTGAAGAAGTACAGAAAAACGTTGCTTCATATGACACCAAAATAGATTAATAAGTCTGGCTTTTCAGTAAATGATGGGCTTGAACCTTATGCAAACACCTATTCATGCAGAAAGTGAATAGCAGATGCAAACTGGTGCCATCTGCATCACCAAATGGGGTATTTTCATTTTCTAATACACTTTGATCAAACATAAAGAGCTGCAGTGAATAATGATTCCCTACCAAATTTACATTTACTTGTAACATATATTGCTTCAAAGTAGTTGGTAAAGTCTTCAGGGTGTACACATCTATGGTGGCTATGAAAAACATATTAATCAAATTGGAATAAGGTCTCTATATAAGGCTGGGGGGGGGGGAGTTGATATAAGAAGAGAAAAGCTTTCAAGGAGCCAAGCCACCTGCCAGACAAGGAGGTGGATGCTGCCAGCCCTGCTCTTCTCCCACAGAACGGTGGAAGGAAGAGCAGCCCCAGGAAGCTCCCCTGGACTAAATCCAAAGGGCAGGAAAATCTGTTTTGCTGCTGGTACAGTACTTTGTTTTCCTTCTAAGGAAAAGAATTTTGGAGTAGCTCTTCTACAGTCAGTTATAGGCCAGTTGAGAGCAGGAGTTCATATTTTTCTGGTTTTTTTTTTTTTTTTTTTTTTTTTTTTTTTTTTTTTTGTGGTTTTTGTTTGTTGTGTTTTTCTTTTTGTTTGTTTTTTAACTTTGGTTGTTTGTTGTTTGTTTTGGTGGAAGTTCTGCTAAACTTCAGACTCTCTGGTCTGAGTACTTTCTTCTTTGGCATCTCTCTTTGTGTATTCAGGGCAACCATCAAAACAAAGGAAGTACCAGCCTGAGAAAATGAAGTGTGATGCACTGGAACACAGAGATGATTTGACAATATTCATGCACTAGGAAGAAAGGCTGAGGATGAGGTACAGCATGTAATCACAGTTGGCTCTGACACAAACAGCCATTGTTATCTTTGGCAAGTTACTTGATATCTCGGTATGTTAGCACTTTGAAGACTCAGAAGAGTGTTGCAAAAGTACATCCATTAATATAAATGAATTTATAAGCAACAGGAAAAAGCCAATAAAAAATACTGCTTTGCACAGGCAAGAACTGCACATAAAGGTGAAAGTTTGAAAAACGTAGAAATCAATGAGCCTATTGTCTTTTTTCAGCATACTTTTGACAAAAGCAGTGAACTGCTGCAAGTAGTAGAGATAAAAAGGTTAATAGTGTCTGCATTTGGACATTTAAAACAATCTTTAAATTACAAAAAAAAAAAAAAAAAAAAAGGGAGGGCAAAGCATCTTGTCATGGGTTAAGCCTGGCACAATACCAGTGCCCCCACGAGAACACCTACTTCCCTGGCACCTACTGTGAGATATGATCAGAGACAGAGCAAAGCAGGCTCCAACTTAAGGTTAAAAGGAAAAAAAAAAAAAGCATTTATTAACCTACAACTACAAAGGAAGACACACAAAACACAATAGAACATAAGATGAAAACCTTCCAAAATTCTTCCTCCTCCCCCCACCAAATTTCCAATTTCACTGCCACCCTTCAGACAATCGATTCTCAGTCTCTCGAGGAGAGAGAAGTCCCTCTTGCGCCACACGCCTTCCATGTCCAGTGCTCTCACCACTGCACATGGATCAGAGCTGCTTCTGGGGTTTTTCATTTTAAGGATACTTTGACCAGTTCCAAAGGGAGCACAGTCCTTCTCCTTCTGGGACACCTGTCCCCCCCAAATTTCACCCCCTGGGGCCGAGGGGTCTCTTGAACAGAGATCGTCTTCTTCTTCTTCTCTTCTTCGAAGTGGAGGGCACCCCCACACCCTCCTCACCCGTCGTCTCTGTTCACTCCTCCACATCACTGCACTCTCTTGGCTCTGAGCCATCGCCTCCCCCTAGAACGCAGTCTCTGTGGCACAGAAACACCCGTGGTTCTGCTGTGGCTACACAAGAAAAGTCCAGCCCAAAGCCACTTCATCATCTCCTCCCACCTAGAATTTTCCTCAACATCTTCTCAATCTCAACAGCTTCTCAATCTCATCAACTTCAGGAGGACTCAGCTTTTGCAAGGTTCTCATCTTCCTTGGAGGGGTTAAAAGTCCCGAGCTCTCTCTCTCTGCCGGTTTACTTCGTCAACTCCCACGCCTGTCTGCCCTGCTGGGCACCCCCCCCTTCTCCTTCACGCCGGGCCACTATCACAGCCGCCACAGGCACCGGCTCTGTCTCTCTCTCCCTCGCAGGGGGGGGGGGGAATGGAGGACGGCTGCCCGAAGCCCTTGCAATGTTCTCCTCCACCCTTGGGCCCAGGCCTGTCCTACCTCTCTCTCTGGCCACATGGCTCCCCTCCCCCCCTGCCCAGCCAAAGGAGCTGGGCAGGGGGGTCTACTCACTCTCCAGCGGGACTCCAAGAGGAAGTTCCCCTGGGAGATCACAGCTTTTAACCCCTGTGTTCTCAGAGGCGTATCCTACCCTCAGTGGACAAACCAGGTGCCAATATTAAATCTGAACACTGATTGGATTGCCCACACCATCACAAAAAACTTCATTTCCTTTCAAACCACGACATTCCACCCTTCGCCTCTGAGAACACATTTTCTAAAATTATCATCCAAATTACAATAGACAAACTCTACTTAAACAATAAAACCTCTATTAATCTATCATCTTAACCTAATACATTACATGCTTTGCTCTTATTCTTCTTGATCACATCTCACAGTTCACCTTATCACTCATCCAAAAATCGATTTCCCGGTCAGGGAACCAAAAATGTCATGGTTTAAGCCTGGCACAATACCAGTGCCCCCACGAGAACACCTACTTCCCTGGCACCTACTGTGAGATATGATCAGAGACAGAGCAAAGCAGGCTCCAACTTAAGGTTAAAAGGAAAAAAAAAAAAAGCATTTATTAACCTACAACTACAAAGGAAGACACACAAAACACAATAGAACATAAGATGAAAACCTTCCAAAATTCTTCCTCCTCCCCCCACCAAATTTCCAATTTCATTGCCACCCTTCAGACAATCGATTCTCAGTCTCTCGAGGAGAGAGAAGTCCCTCTTGCGCCACACGCCTTCCATGTCCAGTGCTCTCACCACTGCACATGGATCAGAGCTGCTTCTGGGGTTTTTCATTTTAAGGATACTTTGACCAGTTCCAAAGGGAGCACAGTCCTTCTCCTTCTGGGACACTGTCCCCCCCAAATTTCACCCCCTGGGGCCGAGGGGTCTCTTGAACAGAGATCGTCTTCTTCTTCTTCTCTTCTTCGAAGTGGAGGGCACCACCACACCCTCCTCACCCGTCGTCTCTGTTCACTCCTCCACATCACTGCACTCTCTTGGCTCTGAGCCATCGCCTCCCCCTAGAACGCAGTCTCTGTGGCACAGAAACACCCGTGGTTCTGCTGTGGCTACACAAGAAAAGTCCAGCCCAAAGCCACTTCATCATCTCCTCCCACCTAGAATTTTCCTCAACATCTTCTCAATCTCAACATCTTCTCAATCTCATCAACTTCAGGAGGACTCAGCTTTTGCAAGGTTCTCATCTTCCTTGGAGGGGTTAAAAGTCCCGAGCTCTCTCTCTCTGCCGGTTTACTTCGTCAACTCCCACGCCTGTCTGCCCTGCTGGGCACCCCCCCCTTCTCCTTCACGCCGGGCCACTATCACAGCCGCCACAGGCACCGGCTCTGTCTCTCTCTCCCTCGCAGGGGGGGTGGGGGAATGGAGGACGACTGCCCGAAGCCCTTGCAATGTTCTCCTCCACCCTTGGGCCCAGGCCTGGCCTACCTCTCTCTCTGGCCACATGGCTCCCCTCCCCCCCTGCCCAGCCAAAGGAGCTGGGCAGGGGGGTCTACTCACTCTCCAGCGGGACTCCAAGAGGAAGTTCCCCTGGGAGATCACAGCTTTTAACCCCTGTGTTCTCAGAGGCGTATCCTACCCTCAGTGGACAAACCAGGTGCCAATATTAAATCTGAACACTGATTGGATTGCCCACACCATCACAAAAAACTTCATTTCCTTTCAAACCACGACACATCTACTGGCAGCAGTTATAAAACAGTGAATTGAGGCAGAGATGCAAGCAGCAGCACCACTCTGTCCTAAAGCAAATCTGGCTTTGTGCTCTTTTCTGTGCTCCTTTGAAAGGCATATTCCCTGTCATTACCAGTAAACAGTGGGAAACAACATTGTGGATAACTTAAGAAAACACTGTGGACTGAAGAGCTCTCTTTTTCAGTAGCCCTTCCTACCTGGGAGCACAATACCATTCTCCCAATGTGTAATGAGAGGTATTTTCAGGTTCCCTCTCTGCTGAGATCTCATTGCTACTCACTGAGTTTTGCTTTTAACACCACAATGGGTCTCACACTGCACTAGGAGTTCATATGTCTACATAATTAGTGCTTATGAAAGTGTTTCAAACATTTTCTGTCTCTATGACTCAGTAACACTTGGTTCTTGAAAGAATACGGGATTTGGTTTGAAACTGCTCTCTGTCCATTCTGAATATTTTATACTGCATCAGAATAAAATCTTGTTCTCACAGTTATATTGGACACACACTGACTTTTAAAAAAGGAGGCTTCAGAATTATGTCGCCCAAAAACCAGAATCAAAGGTAATTACTGCTAATTTGGTGATAATATTATCTTTTTATATCCCTTATACTTTGATAATACACTTCATGAAAATAAAAAATCTCCCAGAAAGCAATCTGTGCTTACTCAATTTTATATTTTCTTTCCTTCCAGAACTCAGAATTTATTTCCTTTTTACTCAGTTTGGAGCAAACCACAACTCTGAGCCCATCTAAATATTTAAGGTAATGTTTGAGGAGAAACACATCCTGATAACAGGTGTCAGGAATACTACAGCTGCAGTCATTGTGAGGCATGATTAAAGCTTGAATCTTTCTTGTACAGAAGATTGCTATTAAAAAGGCCTTTTATATAACACTAACTGGTTAATTTCAACAGTGCTACTGCAATAATGAAAGCCTAACATATATTAATTTTTCCAGATGGTAGAACAGTGCTATAAATCCCATTGAAAAGATGCTCAGCCCCATTTTTTTTCTTTTTGAGGAGATGGAATTCATATCTACTGAACACATTAAAAAAGTTGGTTAATGCATTTAGATGCTGAGGGTGAACCAAGCTTTTCCAGATAGCTCTCCTAATAGAATCCCACAGTTCTATAGCAAGGCCCCAAAATGAAACCCAGTCTTCTTAATCTGGTTGCAGACCATTATTTCTTGAACCATATCTTTATTTCTACTAGTAGATACTTCATAAGATTCAGATTGGCCCATTAGTATTTTGTTCTTTTCCAAGTCGTGCTGCATCTTTACTAGCTAAGAGAGTTCCTTTTGACAAAAAGGTCATCGATTTACATGGGTGAATTCTCCATCAGTTCTTTCTCACTGACAAATTACCTTTAAGTCTTCCCAGTGCTGAAAAGTCTGGGGAATGCATGTGCTGACATTTAGGAACCTCTTCACATAATGCTTCCTGATGTTGGTATCTTATTCCTTCCTCACTCAATTAAAGAGGTGTGGCAGTAACCATGTGATAAAATACTAAATTTTGCAGTTTTCTTTCTTGCTACAGAGAAAGGTCAGGATATCTTTCTGGGACAGAGTAAAATACTTGACAGAAAGGATTTTAAGGGGGAAAAATATTAGAAGGGGAGGCAAAAATTTAGGCTAAGCTGTAAAGTGGGATAAGTGAATTCCCTCTTTGGGAAAAGGGAATGAAATCTAACAGAGGCCGCATCCCAAAAATGTGCAATCATGAGACTATTCCCTGTCTTCTCTTTCCTCCTCCATCCTATCCTCCTGTCCCCATGAAGCAGAAGGTGCTTTCCTGCAATGATATATAGGGTCCTTAAAGTGATTTTGGAGTAGGGAGATCTTGTTTCTGAATTCCAGTGAACCTTTCACTTGGATGAGAAACAATAATTTCAATTTTGGATTCAACCAAGAGAACAGTACCACAAGATGAGTCCAATATAACTTTGTCTTTCTAACACAGTTTTTGACACTTTTGTCCTCTTGGACTAATGAATCCCAATTCTGCCAAAACCTGCATTTCAAGTGCTGAACTAAGGTCTGCAAATCTTGCCCAACTCCTCAAGTTCTTAAAAAAAAAAAAAAAAAAAAAGTGCAGAAAGGAAGGAATAGCATGACAAAGACTCACAGTAGAACCATGACAGGCATAAAATTATTTCAAGAAAAATTTAGATTTTCCATCTTCAAAATTGTCATTCAAAGAATTCTAACTTTATGATTTGAAATACCAAATCTGAGAGTACAGTCTCAGAATGTTTAATTTTAAATGATATTGTAGAAAGACATCATTGAAAAAAAAAAAAAAAAGAAAAAAAGAATTAATGAGAACTACAAGACTAATTTGTGAAAACACTTTTCTGGAGTTTTAAGTATTATTTAAAATATTTTGATATACTTCATGCAACTGATGTATGAGGTATATCTAACCAAACTTACATTGTCCGTTACCGAATTGCAGAAATTAGATGTGCAACAAACCATCCAAATTTCTAAGCTAAACTTACCAAACCCTTTTTTTTTTTTTTTTTTTAATATAGCAATTTACTTATTTTTATGCAGGTTGTCCACTGGAAGGGACAGCCTGAAGGTTTCCTAGGAAGTCCTTATCTCTGCTGATGGGTCTCCAAGATATTTACTTGCCAGCTTCGTGGGAGATGGAGAGGCAACAGATGTGGGCTATAGCACATTGAGAGATTGCCACAGTGCCAGTAAAAGCACAAGGCAGCCTCCTTGTGTTTGCTTATCCACTTCTGTAATAGCTCATAATGAGAGTGCTGTTCCATAAAACAGGAGTATGCATGGATATATACTAGCACCTCTGATGAGCTGGAAACAGCTGGCAACTACTGACTCTGATGCTGCTTGATGATTTGACTACTTCTTGATCCCCTTAGTTAAGCTTTGTTCAAGAGAACAGTATCAGGTCATGGAAGTTTGAACAAAGAAAATTCTAGCCCAATCTGATGGGCAAGTAAACATGACAAAACAATAATAGGATGCTGTAGAGGAGTGGAAAATGTACCACTGGACCTGAAAAAAATAATTTTGAATTAAAATTAGCTTTGACATATGATTGAGGAAGTCAGACAGTAGAAAAATTGAAACTGGGAAAACTTTTAAGTGGACAGAACTGTGACTTTCAAAGGGAGGAAAATGAAAATAAAATCAAAATGAAGATAAAATCAAAATTAAATACAAAGCCATATTTCAACGATGAAAAAATAAATATTGAAAAGAAAGAAAGATGAGTTACATTTTCAATGGAGAACAAACAGTAAGTTTCTCCAGCATGTGACTCAGACAACAGCAGCAATGGTAATACATTCTGAATTTTGCAGTGAATGGAATTATAAAGTTTTTTTTAATTTGTTTTCCATGTGTTTTATCAGTTGACTAAATTTTATTTCACTGTTTTTAAAGATTTAAAATTTATTAACTGAAAAATTAATAACTCTCTAGTACTGTATGTAAACTCTTTTCCTGCAAACCTCTGAGCCTAAGACCATTAAGAAAGGGAAATTCTAATTCAGGGAGAGTGCTAGGGAACAATGAAAGCGAAAGAGAGAGGAAGGATTAATCATGTAATCACTTTTCCACTTACATTTTTAAGGTAATATAATTCATGGAAAAAGGCCATTACCTCCATCTTTAAGTGTAATTCAGAACTAGTTATATCAGTCCAGGAAGGGACTATAAACAGGTTCATCTCAAGTCAGAATTGTCTAGAGCAGGGTTTCTTTGAGGCATACATATGTGTAAATTTATCAGTCTGCTTTTTGTTACAACATTTCTTTTGATAGAAAATTAGTTTTGACTAGATCAACCTGAATGATTAATCAATTTCATTCTTGGACTATTTTCACTTTTATGTGATTTTCCTAAGGCAGGGACCACACATTCTGAAAATTGACTAAGCACCTTGTGGACCACCTGAATCATTTGCTGTCTACAGGAAACAGCAGTCAGATGATCACATGATCAGTGCCACACCTCTTGCATTCTCCAGCAGTCCTCAAAGCAAGGCAAAATGATGATGTGGTTCTGAGCTCAGCAAGAGTTTGGATCAAGACACAACAACTTCACAAAGATGAAAAAATTTTGTCATTGCTGGAGGTCTGAATCCATGGGGAGCCGAATACCTTTGAGAGAGCTAAAATCTGACTCATACCACAGACAGTTCCTAGCACACTGCTCCCAGGGAAAGGCTGTATGCTGATTCAGGGGGGTTACCCCTGAATCCCCTTCCAAGAGCTCAAGGGAGGGTGTTAGCCAAGAGCCCTTGCATTTTACAGATGGGAAATTCAGTGCTCTGTTGTATTCTGAAGGTGTGAGACATTGGCTCCTTAGCTGGCCAGCTCCACCAGGATTTCCTGCAGGAAGTTTGCTGCCCATGATCCCAGCTGCCACAGTATTTCCTGAGTAAATATTGAAGGACTGAAGGACTTCCAGGGATCTCTGATGCAGAACTTAGCCAGCTTTTCCCACGATCTTTGTTAATGTTATGCAACTCTTCTTCCCTGTTGATGATTTCTTATAGATGTACATCCATAAGGCTCACTAATATTTCTTAATTTTGGCCTTAAGTTTGTTCTAGTACTGGACTTTTAGAAATCAATTACTAAGATTCCTAAAAGTGACTTTTACTACAGCAGTTGAGTTTTATGTCTGATACACCAGCTGACAGGGGTGTTTAAACATGGCAGCTCTTAAAGCTCAGTCAAAAGGATATTCACTTGATCCAAATTTTCTAAAATAAATGTACTATTTTTCTGGGCCTTGTTGTGGCCATGGATAATGATCCTTCCATAGAACACAGAGTGCCAATAACCAAGCTTTTGAAAAACTGTAAGAGTGTAATTTATATTGCTGGACATAGCTGAATTCGGCTAAATACTGCCAGTTACAAAATCCTTAAAAACATCAAAAAGCAGAAGAACTGCACATCTATTTTTACACCTGCCTAGGGCTTGTACAGTGTTTATGCAATTTTTCTCAAGCTGACATGCCTCGTAAAACAATTTGGAAAAACCCCAATGTTTTATTTACAGGCAGTTTTGTTGGCTTTCATGCTTTTTCTTTTTATCCATTAATTGTGTTCAGGAAAAACTGGCTAAAAACTTATATCTGATCTTTCAAAACTAATTTTGCTGTACTTGTGACATCTCGGTTATGGTTTTAAACACTGACATGAGGCATTAGAAAATCTAAGAGAAATTAGGTTGTATTTACATGATAGACATTACCATGTCTTTTGAGCCAAGGGTCTACTGTGAGTTTCAAAAATTGTGTTGTAATGAGTAAAAACCCTACCTTGTTAAGCCAATTTATATGTCCTATTCTGATGCTGGACTAAAATTAGATCATCAGGAGTCCAAGAGAGAGAATGACAGAGTCATTCACACATCTTCCTTTTGTTCCTACTTACAGCTGAAAAAAAAAGAGACTACAAAATTCACAGACAAATTCCCTATGTTTTACCCATTATTATTGCATCAAAAATATCCAGCAAAGTAAGTTCTCTATCAATCCAACTTTGTCCAAGCCTGGTGGACCATACCTAATAATGAGAATTAGTTTAGCTTCAATGACCTGAAAAACAAGATCTCTTCCAACCCAAGCCATTCTATGGCTCCATGATATGCCAATTAATTAATTAATTCATTTATCAATTCTCCTTTTTCCTCCTAAGACACTTTAGTGTCAATACACTTCCTGGTCTTGGTATCTTCCTAGACTTGTAAGCATGAACAAGTACTCAGTGCATTCTTTCAGCTGTTGTCAATTAAATAGGACACAGACCAAAACTTGTGATGCCTTAAGAATCCATTTCTTTGGACCTAAAACTTCTACTAGCAACAACTTTAATCATCTTCACCCAGAAAACAGCCAAGAGTAGGACTCACAGTCACTTGCTTGCAAAGAAGATATTTGTGATAGATTTTTACTTCTCAGGTAGCTACCTCAATGCTATATTCTTTGAGAATTTTTTTGGGAAAAGTGCGTTGGGGAACTTTACTTTAAAGCTTCTATAAATCTTCCTCTAAAAACTGAAACAAAATGGTTGTGAAAGCTTTTAAATGAACTTTGACAAGCAACTTCTTTAAATACCCACACATTCTCAAACTTACTTTCTTGCACCACTCTTTTATCTTGTATAAAACTTAATGGATGACATATTTCATTCCTCAAGTTGACAATGTTAAAAATGTGTTATTCCTTCTGGTTTTAGTATACTGCAGAGCCAGTGATAGCTACAGGCGCTATGAGCGATATACGACTGAAGAAAAATGAGATTACTGCTGATAAGGAACAAGAGACTTTCATATCTTAAAAGACTCTGAAATCCAGCAAATATGATCCCCAGCAGCAGATGCCCCTCAGACAGACAATGAAAGAAGAATGGTGGAAAAGTACTCAATGTGGCTCATTGTTTCCTACAGCTGGAATGGCAGCAAAATGAAATAGCATGCTGCCTGCATGAAGAAATCCTACCTCTCTGGGAAAAGCATAAACCAAAAATTACTAACAGTGTAATCAAAATGAGCAGTAATTTTCCACTGTGGGAAAACTGATGTTGCTCTGACTCACCTTCTTTGGTAAAAGATACCTTTACTTTGGAAATGTTGCTCTTTTGAAGGCTATCATGCTGTTATCATCAACATTTATCATAATAATGACCAATTTAATGGAAGTGCAGTACAAAAGCCAAACCTCAGGCTGAAAATATGTATTAATGATTCTTTAACAAAAGGAATGAGACATATGCAAATGTGAAATAGCTCCACTCTCTATCTATTAAGGTGCTCCTGGAACATGAACAAGCATAATTTCAAGATGTCAATATTTCATGTTACAGTGCAACCCTTACCTTGTATCCTGATGATTTGATGTGCACTCCTCGCTTGGTCAGTGTAGATTTCATTCGGATGAAAAAAGAGCGCTCTAGAGTGTTGTCAGTGGTTAGCAAACTGGGGTTTGTAGATTCCACTAGGGAATAGAAAAAATACATATACACATAATTTAGATTTTATACATCCTCTCTAAGCTATTTTTCAGGTGCAATCCTTGAACTCACTAAAAATAAATGACTGATGGATGCTAAGAGTGTTGTAATCAATTTACCTCATTTAGAAAATGTTTATTTAGCAAAAAAGAAATTACAAAAATATACATATACTCAGTATGTCTCATTTTCAAGTTATTTTTCCCATAGAATCATTAACAGAGATTTGTCTCATTAACTCTTTCTTGCACAATTTAGTTACGACTGGAGTTGGAGGGTAGGTCTCTAGAGTGTATGACATTGATTTAAAAACTGTTTGTCAGTATTTTGTAAAAGGCAAAGTCTCACTTAGGTGGCAATTCTCTCCTGAAATAGGCTGCGCATTCTGCAGATTTTTATTCCCTAGTCTCTCCTCAACTGCACTGATACCTGAGTCAGTGCTGGATTTGTGTGCCTTGGTTTCAGTATTACTGAGGCTAAATTAGGGCCTTTATTATCAATAAAACATTAAACAACCTGAAGGCAAGAATTCTCAAGTAAATGACACATATTATTATTATTGTCATCATATCATCAATTATTGGAGATTAATTAGTCATTAATGAAACATCTTTTTAGTCCAGCTGAAGGGCTATTACTGCTCACAACTAAGTTAAGCTCTCACCTGCACTTCTCCCTCCCTTAACTGCAACCAGTTAAATTACTTAAGACTCTCAGTATTAACCATGATAAAATAGCATCAGCACTGTGGTATTCTTTATACAATCTTTATGATTCGTATTTTTTAGCCCTGATAACCAATTTATCCCCAAAATACTGTTAATGGGAAAATTCTGGAGAAGCTAACAATAAACAGGCATTATTTGAGATACAAGAAATTCCAATTTCAGTGAGGAATTAACAAGGAATAAAAGAAATATTTTGAAATTGTACTTCTATTGTTTAGGAGAACCACACAAACTACTAGTAGAAAGTGTTTAAGTATTTAAAGTGCCTTTTTTATGCAGTCAACAGAAGTGCAAAAAATTTTTTGTGAGCTAAGGATTATATTGAATTGTCCTTGATTTAATATGGTCAACTTGTCTTGTGTTTGTGACATTTCAGCTCTGTTGCGATAACTGACAACAGTGCCCCTTTCTTTAGTGTGTCTCTTAAGATTTTTTTGTTTTAGAGAGCATGAATTTGATGTCATTTTAAATGTACAGCTCTTTATCACTCGAGGGAAAAGCAGAGCCATGTTATATTTAGTACTTTCATTTCTTCTGATTAAATATGAATTACTATGAAATTTTTCTCATCATCTAACACACCATAATACGCCAACAGCTTTTTAATACACTGTATAAGCACAAACTTCTGCTCTAAGAGTTTAATTTGCCCCTCTAATCCAATCACATCAACCTTATTTCTCTTATCAGAGATTCCCATTTTGAATTAAATGAGCTCATTAGTTTTAATCAAAAGCAGAGAGATCAAAACTTAAACGTAAATGCTTTAGATCAGAACTGTCAGTCAGCCGTGCAGTTCTATTTTACTAAAACACAAGATCAGAGACCCTTAGAACCAATTTTTTCTCGTAAGGGATGCCAAGAGCTTGAGGATGCTATATTCTTTTTTTTTTTTTTTTCTCCCAAGGACAGATTATACATTTAAGGTTAGACTTAATTTAGAGTATTTTTTTCATCCTGGTGGAAATGAGAAAGTATGCCATTCTGCTGTTGTCTCTTTCACATTTATTGGTGCGGGTCCTTGGAGACCTGAACAAATGTGAAGCCATCACAATCCATGCAACAAACCTGTCCTCAAAAAATTCAGCTCTGTTCAGCAATATCACATAAGAAATAAAACTCTGAGAGGAAAGGTATTTTTCAGGGTGTGGGACAGTGAAACCCTGAAACAGCAGCCAAAATCACCCGGATAGCAGCAGTACTGGTAAGGTGAGGATCATAATTAATTATTATTTTTATTGTACAGTACAGTGTAGTAGTTAAAGAGTACATTAAGAAGCCACAGCATGGGTGCTTCCTGCTGAGTGAAGAAATGCTAAAATCAGCTTAACAAGTGTAGTTGTTGTAGTCCAGCACATTATACTCTAGTACAGGCAGTAAGTACAATATGTCCTCCTGTGTTCTAATGGTAATTACCTAAACATACAGAATTAAACACATGATATCTTATGCTCAAAAAAAGATCAGGCTGAAATACACATGCAACATTCCCAAAAATGGAAATTAAAATTTCTCTTTCATATGCAGTTAAATGAAAGAAAGGATAACAACTGACATATCATAAAGTGTACTTGGCATTGACATTTTTAGGCCCATTTAATCATATATCATAAGATTAACATCATTTTGCTGTTATTATACTATGAAAAAACCTATACATCTCTAAGTGAATATTGTAAAGTACACATATTTTATCCAACAGACTGGAAGAGTGTCATAAAATATGTATTCTGAAGTGTTTGATTTTCTTTAACAAAAAGTATCTGAGACTGCATGTGTGAAATGGGATTGCTTACTGAAAAGTCCAGAACAGTCTATGAACAGCATTTTGAATTTCTCTCAAGAGAGAACCATTAGGGCTGATAGTGCAAATCTGCATTCAGAGTTGCACCCATCCACGGTAGGTACTATAACAATGCTGATGGTGATTATGCATGCAGGATTTTAAAAACAGGATGTGCACAGAACATCTCCATCGATGTCAGTGAGATTTGCACAGGAATATTTGGAATATGGTCCATTATGAATTCTCAGGAGTTGGTTTTAAACACCTACCACCGAACCTTTTTAATTTTTTTTCAATTATGTCAAAGCAGACTTGCAATGTGATGTATATCAGAATGAAAATCTGCACTTAATTTTTGATTTTTTAAAAGAATGATAACCTTTGATAAAAGGTTAATGATAAAACCTTTAAAAAGCCTGAAATAAACAAGGTCCACTTGGCTTGATACTGTAGAAACAAAAGGCGTCTTTTTACACTGAGAAATAAGGCTTCTGGCTTGAATTTACTGAGTTTAAACCTACTGTTGAGTTATAAACTTCTGAAACTGTGAGTTTAGAATGCTAATTATGTGATAAAAGTCAATGCTTACTGCATGTGAATTAAAGTATTTTACACTGTCAGACTTAGAAGTATAAAAAATAAGTCTGGGTTGTCTTTGCAAAGCAGGTAATTGTGTACTCTGTTGGGAAAGCACTTGCCTTTGTGTGCCCTTAAACATCTTCAGCAGATACTACTAAAGGAACAAACATCTTCTCTTTCTGCTCCCAAAGCTGATAATGCAGGATGAGATTTCTAGACACAAGGAATGAATTTTCCGTTTCAAAGGGAACGAAGCTGCAATCTACTGTACCCATACGGAAGTGTCACAAATGTTAAAAAGCTCAAGTAAGAGACACAGAGGCAAATGGGAAGATATTATGAAAGAGCAGCCAATTCACAAAACTGTTTTGTTATTTTCTTAACTTACTGAGATTGGCTCTGTTGGTCAGAGCATGGTGCTGGTAATGCCAGGGTTGTGGGTTTGATCTGTCAATGGCCACTCACTAAGGACTTGGACTTGATGATCCTTGTGGGTCCCTTCCAGTTCAGAATATTCTGTGATTCTGTGAACTTCTGTCATTCTAAGCATTTCTTTGTGAACAAACCCTGTATCTCTGATCCCTCAATGGGCTTTGCTTTGGGAATGATCTTGGCCCAGACCCCACAAACCAGTCATGCATCGTTTAACTTCTCGTGCTGGAAGAGTTCTGATTCTTCTGATGGCACATAAACATGTCCATAGCTGTCTGGTGGACTGAGGTCCATGGCTCTCACCCTCCAGGGATCTGCAGAGGTGCTATGCACCTGTGTGCAGTCTGACTACTTAAATGCTGTAGAGCAAAACAATGTCAACCAATGCAAATAATTGCTCTTACACAGCAATAGCACAACTACTGTCCTTATGAGTGATTCACAAGCACATTCAAATTTAGATAAACAATTTTTCCCCCAGGAAAAAAGAAGTTCCACATTTGATTTATGTCTCAAATAAAAAAAAGCTGCTACAGTAGGCTGAATAATGTTCACCAACTTCTGGGCTTTTTTCTTGACAAGCATTAAAAATAATTGGGAGGAGAAAAATGTATTTTTGCATGCCAAACAGAGAAAAAATAGGCTTCTCATTCTTAGGAAGAAAGGAACTTATAGATGGAAAACCAAAAACCAACAAGGAATTTGAGATTGGTGGAAAAAAAAATACCTTATGGTTTAACAGAAAGGATTTTCTGGATTTTGTAGCACTTTAGGAAGGTTTCACCTGGCTTTCATTTCACTTCCTTGACAACACATGTCCATACATTTTTAAAAAGACATTCTCAAACACCAACTATACAGCCAGCTCTTAAACAAAAATGTGAACGTACAAAACAGTCAGAAAAAGGGAGCTCTTTTCCCATTATCTTCCACATTTGCAAACCTCTTCTCACATTTTCTTAAAGTCTTATAATGCCTGTAACCAGGCATTAAAAGACTAAGAAAATTTAACCTTGATTACTTAACTGCCTTTAATCAGAAAAGTGACTCTCAAAAAATCACTATTTGCCAAGATCATTCTCTCACTATCTTACAGATCAAATGTGATCATTTTATAAACTAAAATATAGATTTTCACAACTACTCACCCCACAAATAAAAGGCAAAGGCTACAAGTTAAGACAATTTATTTCCAATAAGTGCAAGTTACTATACTTAGGAATTGTGCAAATGAATGGTTTGAAGTGAAGTGGGTTCAGGCTGATCACAGGCTGAACATAGGCAAGTAGTGGAAGCTAAAATTTGTCCTAGGAAACATCTGCTGAAGATTCCTTGGCTACTTGGATGCACCACTTTGGCCTATTTGTGGACACTGGGAGCCTGCCTGGAGACCAACTAAAGAGCACAGAGTAAACAACCAAATAGCAGATTCCATAGGTGCTCTCTTGGTCTCACCTGTGTGCTCAGCATCCTGTGAAATCAAGGACTATATGAACTACTTATTTAACATTTTGGGTGGCAAAGGCTCATTCACTCTTCCAAAGCAATACTATTTTTAAAAGGAGCAATAATATTTTTGCTGTAAACTGTCCCAGTTATGAACAGGAACTTGAATTCCTGAAAAACCAGATTTGGATCTGAAATTCATGCCACTTTTAGGTGACTGGGTAAAACTCATAAAATTTCTGTTTTGCAATTTGCTGTAGAACTGAAGAAGTCAAGAATTGGACTGGATTTTAGGTGACTCAGTTCCATTCTTTCCTTTATATGGGGGGAATAATACTGGAAGCTGCATAAGGCATCACTCAAAAGCAGAAGATTCAGGACAGATCTTTCAAAAAATAATGGAAAGAAAGATGACTTCTTGTAAAGAATTTATATCTAGGTAATGTTTTCAGACAAGATAATAAACTGTTCTTTTTTGTCACCCTATCTCCAAGATTAAGACAATACACTTTTCATGACTTATAGGCCTATTAGAAATTCAAAGGCATAAAATCTTTAAATGCTATCAGACTTCTGTTGAAAGCTAGATCTTTTAATGGTTTTTTATTAGTTGTTTTTCTTCCCCTACTCTTATCTTCAAATTTTCCAGATCCAACAACTGATGGTATGACCTAGATTTTCTTATGCAAAATCCTTAATTTTTTGCAAATAATTTGACATTGAAGCATTACATGTAATATATTTATTTCATTTCCTTCACAATTTCTAAAGAATATGCTATATATATTTACATCTAGAGATAGGACTATTTTTATAATCACTGCAATTACTGGCCTATGGTCCACATGTAACAGTGCACACTCTTAAGCTTAGATATTTGTTTGAAACTGAGAGAACAAGAGACTAACTCAGATATATCCAAGTTTTCTTAATGTGATACAAGTCCATGCATTCAAGCAAAACACAACTCAGTGACGTAGCAGTGAATTTAGATACAACAGCCAAGGAAGTGAGAGAATGTGTTTAATACCTGATCTACTTGCATACTAGAGTTTGGGCATAAAAATGGCTGGATCTGCAGAGGAATAAGCCACACTTTGCAAAGTTATCCTGTAGTATTACATACAATGAGCTTACCCTGTTTGCTTTTTAATTCAACTATACTTGTGTAGGAGAAACTGAAGTAACAACTCAGAGGAGGTATTTTGTATTATCAGAGACATTTTTGAATGTTCTATTATCTTTGCAGGACCAAAGTAATCTGAACTACCCTTATTGGACTAATAATCACAAAATCATTAGATGGTTTGGGTCAGAAGGGACCTTAAAGATTGTCTGATTCCCACACTCCTGCCCAGGGCAGGGATACCTTCCACTAGCCAGGTTGCTCAGAGCCCATCCAACATGGCCTGGAACACTTCCCAGGGATGGGGCATTCACAGCTTCTTGGGCAAACACAGAGTCCACCTTTCTCATAGTAAAGAATTTTTCCTCATATCTCATCTAAACCAAATCTCCTTCACTTTATGACCACACCCCTTGTCCTGTCACTACATGCCCTTGTAAAAACTCCCTCTCCAGCTTTCTTGTAGCTCTCTTTAGTGACTGGAAGGCTGCCCTAACTTGTCCCCAGCGTCTTCTCTTCTTCAGACTGAACAATTAAATTCTCCCAGCCTTTTCCTAGTATGATTATTAGTCCCTCTAATAATCTTCTGTCCTTTCTCTGGACTGTCTCCCATATAGGTCTGTGCCCTTCCTGTGCTTGGAGCCCAGAGCTGGATGCAGCCCTGCAGATGGGGTCTCACAGGAGTGGAGTAGAGGAAGAGAGTCCCCTCCCTCACTCTGCTGGCCATGGTGCGGATGCAGCCCAGAATAGAGTCAATTAATATTTTATTTAATGCCTCAAAGCTTTCCTTCTTGTGCATCTCCTTCTATTTCTTCTTCTTCCAATCTAGAAATGTCTTATCAGGCTATTAATTCCCAACATATGCAATTTACTTCCCATGTAAACTTTATCCCACGGAACTCTTTACATATCTGGTAAAATAAAGAATGAGTGAAGAGCCAGGACAGAGCTATAAATAAAATATTGCTAAGATGAAACTATGAATAAGATTTTTGTTACACTATGACATTGAAAAACAGATTTTACAACAAATTTTGGTATGTCAGTGATCTGTGAAAGACACAGGGCGTTTTTGTTTGTTTGAAAACAACATGATAAAGATTTGTTATTAACTGAGCTAATCATGATAGGAAACCTTAACTCTGAAAAGTGTTTGAAAATGTTACAGTCTACTGGGCTTCAATCCATTATCTAAACACTCACAAATGTACCCATACTCATCCAATAGACCAGAACAACTCCTGAAGAGCTGCTATGGTCTTCTGAGTGAGTGGTACATAAACCATCCTGCCTTTGAAACTCAAAGCCTCCCTTTACGCTTTTACATCCAAGGTTAATTTATTTTAAACAGTGGAATAAATAATCTGACCTGACCTGGTTTCATATGAGGTCTCATATGAGGTCAGCAACACTCCTACATTTTCAAGGTGTGGTGAAAGTCCCAAAGAAAATTAGCGCAGTGATAGTATTTCCTTACTGCTTATTCACTTTGCAGTAATCCTAATAAAGTTTGAAAGAGTTCACACCCAATGGATGGGAGAGGTCCTGGTGTTAGGAGAGTGTAATAACATAAACAAGAGTACATCTCTCCTCTGTTAAGGAATGTTTATGGAGAAAAGAAACTGGGAAATGAGAAAAAAACAAAGGAGAAAAAAAAAATACACTGACTAGTTTTGAGGGTA
Source organism: Serinus canaria (assembly GCF_022539315.1). Lineage (NCBI taxonomy): Eukaryota > Metazoa > Chordata > Aves > Passeriformes > Fringillidae > Serinus > Serinus canaria. Next base: position 36,671,718 of record NC_066319.1, on the reverse strand, counting down.
AAAACTTCACTGAATTCCCCAAGGGCTTTATGGTCCTGTGAGGAACAGAGGACTAGATGTTTAATCTCCTTTGAGACGTGGCTGGTTTCCACAACTTAAATGATCATTATCCTTGCTGAGAAACTTCTTATAAACAATTTTAAGCATTTTGTTTCAGCACAAAACTGCCATTAAATGCTGATGTTGCTCCCCCCACTTTCTTGCACTAGAAAACCGAGGGTATTTTTTTTTTCTTGCTAGTTTTCTGCTCTTGCCTAGTAACTTGTGAATCATTAACTGACACTACAGAGTGTAGCTGTCAAAATAACTGCGGTTTAGAGCTGCCAATAATGGCCCACTAAAGTTCCTTCCCAGCACATGGCATAAAAACACCTCCAACAAACATTAAAAAGTCCCTTCTGATGTTGCTTAACATTGCCAGCCTGCTTGGGCTTAAAAAGCACAATAAAGAGGTTGCTTTCCAGATTTTCATATGCCAAATGGGAGGTGCTTTTTGGTGCAGCTTTTCCCTGAGGCAAAGGAGAGCAGCTGAGTTACCTCACACTGCAAAGCTGATGTTTGGATGATCCCACTCTAGGGAAACATACACGAGTGCCACAGTCAAGCTGCTCCTAGTGGATGTGTCTATACTAAGCAACTAAGCAGTAGGAAAGTTCAAGAGAAAAAAAGGAGCATCATAAAGATACTCTTTGGGAGCACATGACATCCAGCAAAAGCCATTATGCAGCAGCCTGAGTATGCCAAGGAACAACAGCATGAATACAAAAAGTGAGTGTTTGAAGTCTTAGTGGAATTCCCTGAAAATATAGCCACTTGAGGAATCTATTTCTTCAGAAAATACCTTTTGTGCTGCTGGGATATTTGGGGGATTCTATTTTCAGTACCTGTGTTCTGGATCTACTGGAGCAATGCTTTTATCATGACTATAAAATGGTTATGAGCCAATTCCTCATATGAAACAGTCAGTAACAGTGGAGCTTTTTAATGACAAACATGATGTCAGACAAAGGGCATCAGGACTTAGTCTTTGTACTACAATACAAAATAACAATACATAAACACCTTTGTGAAAGCAGCTTGAAACCCCATGTTTTCTATTAAAAAGTCATGTTCAATCTTCACTGTTGATAGAACAGAATAGCTAACACAGAGAACACTGTATATCAGAAAGGTCAATAGTTATTATGAGCTACAAATATATTTTTTTCCATCCTTCAGGCTGTTTAGCGCATATCACAGCATGAGCAGCTGTCTTCTTTAATGCTTTTAAAATTAGAATCCCAAAGAGGAAGAAAAAAATTACATTTGCAATGATTGCTCTTTGCTTTTGTAAGTTTACTTTAATACACTATTTTATATACATGAATCTTCCATGCAGCCTAACCAAGGGGCAGTTACTGGCTGCTGGTATCTGCTGGATTGCTACATCAGTGCATATAGAACCCTGACAAAAAAATCACTTTGCACAAACTGTGTAACCTTGTTGAATAACCTGTCTAGAAAAGTACGGAGCTACTGGGCATATGTTTAAACCAGGCAAGTGCACATGTGCAAACACAGACTGATCTGCTAATGGTGAACAGTTACTGGCTCAGCAGCCATAAACAGAGGGGCCACCATTTTCTCTTCACACAATGAAAAAGGCAAAAAAAAGGGTGGTACGACTCTTGGCAGCATTTGACCTCTCACATTTTTCAAACATGGCAAGTATCTGGGTTCATCTTTGCTAACAGTGAACAACTACTTAACACTGCAAAGAGGCTTCCATTCTCTTCTTTGGATTTCTATCACGTTGGCTCTATCAAACTGTTCCACTTTCCAAGTTTAAACTTTTTCTGAATGCATATTGGTGTGTCAAATGCAAATAACTATTCTATAAATATTTTGAAGCATGGAAGGCAAGAAATAATTTTCTTTATAAAACAAATTTTAGCTAATTTAGAATGGTTCAATGATAAGAACTCATGCAAGTAGGATTTACACGCCATATGTTGTCAAGAGAAAATATGTATAAATGTCTAGAAGAACTGTCATAAGTTTAATGTTTTGTTTATAGATAACTTCATCACTGGACAGTCAATAGCAATAGGCATGGTGCTAAGCACCATGTCATTGCTGCAGAATAATATATTTCAGAATATAGTCAAGTGACACTTGTTCTTACACAAAATGTAAGAAAACGTATTTTCACATACTCAGAATCTACTTACCCCTGTCAAAACCAGGCTTAACTAACACTGGTAATTTTCAATAAAAAGAATGATGGAAAAAATGAAGAAATATAGCCTTTCTCATAATTTGCCAAACAATTAGCATTTAAAAAACCTCATAAATATAACTATTACTTAAACATGAAGATATTTATGTCCTCTACATTGTGCATCCAAGTGTATTTCAGAATGCCGTTAACATTTCCATCATTACAAGATTCTCAGTGCAATTGTCCCTTCTCATCTGTTACACTGACACTCCATGACCTGGTCCAGTATAAGATGAATCAGACAGGCTGCTAATCCAGCAGTTTCTGAGGGATTTGCTAGCACAGCTGGGACAGTGGGTAGCTGATGCTGTTGGGATGTGCTGCTCTGCTGGCAGTGCTCTCAGAAGCAGCCCTCACCTCCAACACTCACGTTCCTGGCTGAAGAATGGGTAAGAGACCCAACTGCCCAGGTTTCTCTATAGCTATGTCCATTATTAGAACTGCTGCCTTGTTCCTGTTACAGTACTTTCTCCTCAGGGCAGCATATTAAATAAAAAATGGCAACAATATTCCTAAGGTACACCAAGAGAGTTCTTATACAGATAAGTTAGCACTTATAGATTTCTTTGCTTATGCAGAATTTATAAAAAAGCTGAAAATAATGACAAGTGCTATGCCATTGAAATTCAAAAGGAGTTGAGAACAAGTATCTCCAAAAATGACAGACTTGAGTCTGCTGAAGAAAAAACCCTTAGGGGTAGTTTCTGTGGGCTGCAGCCATGCATTATTCTTAGAAGAGTATTCATTCAAATTATTTAGTAAAAACAAATGTCAAGTGGACAGGACATCTTACTTTTATTATATTTTCTGCCTTTATCTATTTATTTTGCACAGTGGAATTAAGAAGGTTTTTGACAGACATAATCAGAACCTGTCATATAACACAGGAAACAGCATGTTAAAAAATCAGCCCACTCTGCAGATATTTTGGCATATTTATCACAAGGCTTGAATAGTAAACACTTAAGAGACAGAATTCTGGGGTATTTTTTGGTATTTTTTAACAATCGGAACATTGACTTTTTTTTTTTTCCCATAATGCCCCTTCAATTCAAGCGCTGAACAAAACAAGACCAGGCCCAAGATAATAGGAATAAGGTGATTAATAAAAATAGTTTTGCCTTTTTTTGGTAATCCATTTTTTCTTCCTTCAGTGTTTGCCAACTGAGTAAATTGAAGAATGAGCTTTAAGGCACCATCAGAACATGGTATGACTGGTGAAATTTCCATGGTAGAGTATTTTCTGAGTTTTTCTGAGTTAAAAATTTTCTACATTGTATCTTCACAATCCTGGAGTTTGAACTGTTTCTTTTTTCTCCAAGTCTGAAGATCACCCCATGGATTAGTAAATGATTGAGGATTGTCTCTTAAAAGACTCTTTAAAAAACTGTCAGAATCAACCCGAGACAAAGATTTATTATGAACTATTTAAAGGGCTTAATATATGTATCCCCAAAGAGCCCTTGGAGCAAACTAGAAAGGAGGAATGGAAATCTCAAAGAACGGGAAAAATCTCTAATGCCCCACTTTCTTCACACCATGATTACTGTTTACTCAAAGGATAAAATGCCTAACCTGTCACATGCAGCCTTCAGAAGCTATATTATTGCTGATGTACAGTAAAAACCCAAAACAATGAGCCTTGACAGCAATATGCCTAAAAAATGCAGCTGTAATTTGCTTCTAACCTGTCCACTAACACACTAATGTGGATACATCTTGTAGAAAATGCTGATCTCCTGACCCAGACAGCAATCAAACAACTGCCAGAGTGTTTGCTGTCACACAAGCTGTGACCATTACCTTAATTACACGTTACCACGTAACAAACCTTCTCTAATGAGAGACTCTTCTCACACCCGTGTGCCAGCTAACCCTTCTGTCCTTGAGGAGCAGCACTGCAGAAAACTTCAATTTGAAATTTGAAAAGCATATTCACATAGAGTACTTCCCATAGATAAAGATATGCATTACATAAAAATACGTAAAGGGAATTATAAAGAAATGTATAAAATATAATTGGTAAACTTTAAGTGAAGCTGGATATGACCTTTAACTATATGTTCACATATAAATAGATTTATCTTTCCATATTTCTTTGTGTTTAGGGAAGTATCTAAAATACTTCCACAATGATATGTTTCACTTTGAGATTAAGGCCAAAGGAAAGGTACATGAGTCATGACTCACACAAATGCTTGTTTTACCTCTGTGGTACCAACTTCTAGCAGATTACATTTTCAGTTCACTTCTAGTTTTTATATCTTTTCCTTTCCCTTCTGTTGTCAGCTGTTAGGACATTCCCATTTAACTTACAGGACACCATACCCTTATAAACAAATAAAAGCTTATCTCAGAAATTATCTGTGTTCTACCTCAGATGCAGTACTGGAAAAAGGGGGAAAGAGTGAGGCATAGGAATCTGGTTTTGGTCTACCTGGTCTCTCTTCGTATGGGATAGTTTGAACATTTTAGCCCTTCATAGGGCTAAATGCATATCTTAACCTAAATAATTCAGTGGGAAGCATCTGCAGACTTCCCATCTGCTGTGTGTTTTACTTCAGTGGGCAAAACACTTAGAAATGCAGCTACTACCTCAAAAGAACATCAGGAGGAACATGAGAAGGACCTAAATAGAAGTCAGAGCAGACAACTGAACAACAGAGCAACAGGTGAAATTTCATGCAAACAAGGGCAAGATGTAGCACACTTTTGGAGAAACAGAAACTCCTCTATATTCAGAAGCTTTAAATAATTTTAACAAGGCAATAAAAGGAAATGGAAATATCTCAGTGAAAACACCTGCTTTGTATGGAGACTGCTATAGCTAAAGATTAAATGAGATTTTAGAAGACAATAAAAATAATTTTAAAGTTTTAATTTTATAAAGAAAATATTACTTTTCCATTATGTAACTTTATGGACCAGACTTTAAATTTGGTATTGTGTTTAGTTCTAGTCATCTGTTATTAAAATGAGAATAATAGAAACAGAAAACTTAAGTAGAAGGACATCTGAAGAGAGATTAATGGGATTTTAAATATGTAGCTTTGAGAGCAGATAAATGTGACAAGAGACACATAAAAAAAATCAATGATACATAAAAGGATAAGAACAGGATATTTTTAATAAATTGAAGGGAAAACACATTTTGAACTGATAAACACAAAATTATTGAAATAAATAATTTTTACCACACAACATGTAATCTATACAATTATCTATTTATCTACTTCAAAAGAAGGACTAAATATCTCTGAGGTTAACTAGAATAACCATGCTATACTATGCATAATAAAATTTACATGAGATATCAAGTGTTCTAATTCAGCTTATATGGGACAGTTACCATACTGAAGATTTTACATGTGATTGGGAAGTATTTAGTACCAGCTACTCTAAATGATAAGATAGTGGGCTAGATAAATATTCAACATTCACTTATTTAAATTCCTATGTTACTATGAAATTCCTCTTCCATCTAAAGATCTGTAGCAGGAAATGCTTCTCTTGTTTACTCATCCCCCACACCACATGGTTTATAACTCTCCAGCAGTTTCTAAATATTCAGTAGAGTCCTTCCAGAAGGACTCTACCAGAAAAAAAAAAAAAAAAGAGTCCTTCTAGAAAGGAGATGTAACTGTGTGGTCTTCTCTTTTCTTCATTTGCTGGCTTTGAATTGGTACATTCTTATGACCTTTCTCTAGAAATTATAAACAGAAAAATAAAGCTGATTTGTGTTAAGGTTGGAGTAAATTCTGAAGCGAAGAATTGTGGTGAACCTCTTGCCAGTGCTTCTCTTCTCTGAGTATTCAAAAATTTAAGTGCTTTCAGCTGAAGTCATTAGATGTCCTTGAATGGACTTAACATTCAATGACCATCTTGGTAAAGCTTCTGCAGGTACATTAACCAGAAAAAGAAGGTCAAAGAAGGTGTACCTCAACAACGAATGCTGGAAAACTGGTAAGAACAGATGAGGAGAAGGCTGAGGTACTCAACACCGTTTTCATCCATTTTCAAGGGCAACCTCACTTCCCACACCATTGAGTGGATGGACAGCAGGATGGAGAACGGGGGAGCAAAGTCCCTCTCATTGTAAGTAAAGATCAGGTTCATGACCTTTAACCTGAACATAGGTAGGTCTGTTAGATGCAATGAGACACATTTCACAGTCCTGAGGAAATTGGCCGATGTAGCTACCAAGCCACTCTTGATGAGATTTGAAAAGTCATGGCAGTCAGGTGAAGTCCCAGGCGACTGGAAAAAGGGAAATATTGAACCCATCTGTAAAGGTGGAAAGAAGGACCCTGGAAACTACTGCCCAGTCAGGCTCACCTCTGTGCCTGGGGAGGTCATGGAACAGATCCTCCTAGAAGCTGTGCTAAGGCACATGGAAGACAGGGAGGTGGTTTGGGACAGCAAGCATGGATTCATCCAGGGAAAGCCCTCCCTGACCAAACCTGTGGCCTTCTGTGATGAGGTGACTCTGTCAGTGGACAGGGAAAGGGCTACAGATGTCATTTATCTGGACTTCTGTAAAGCCTTTGACAGGTTTCCTCCTCACATCATTCTCTCTAAACTGGACAGTATGTTTAGATTAGGTAAGAGGAAGAAATTTTTTACTATGAGACTAGTGAGGAACAGAGAAATTGTGGATGCTCCACCTCTGAAAGTGTTTCAGGTCAAGTTGGATGGGGCTGTGAGCAACTTGGTGTAGTCAAAGGTGTCCCTGTCCATGGTAGTGGGATTGGAACTAGATTATTTTTAAGATAGCTTCCAACCCAGTTTATTCTATGGTTCTATGATGATTTCTTCAGAACTGAGAAGTTCCATCATCCTCCAGCTGGCCTAAGATGTCTGTCTTTTCTGCATATACATTTATTTATTCAACGTGTTCTCTACATTTTCCCCACTCTACTACTTACATGGGAAAGAGCATTGTGCAAAGCTTGCCCACTGCCATTATAGGATTTCTTTATGAAGAATCTATGCTTAAATTGATATCTTTAATCACTACACATGATCTTTAAAGATAAAAGGTTGTTATTACATAGCTTGTATAATAATTAAGGCTTTGTAGAGATTAATAATTATAAGACTGTTTTCCAAGAAATTATAATAGAGATGTAGCATATTACATATTGCAAAGAGTTTTGAAGTCAGATTGTAAACATTTAAAATATTATTATAAGAATTTTAATTTAATCCTGGTACATTTTTAATGAACAATTATGAGGTAATTGGGGAAGACCATGAATCTTATGTGCAAATATATTCTGCAATACATGTATGTCTTGCTACAAAGAATACAAATTGTAACAGTGAATTAACATGTTTGAATGAAATATTACATAAATTCTTATATACTGTAAAATATAACTTGTTATATGAAATTACTTTTCAAAGCCAAAAGGTAATGTAAGACCAACAGTGATCCATGCTCTCTTTGTACTCTCTTACTGCCTTAGTCACCACAAAAATCATTAAATAGCATACTGGTCTATGGAAAAGGAATTTTCTAGGTCAAAAAACTTAATTTCAGAGTGCATTTGATTAATTAATATTTTTATCAAAATAGAAAAGAAAACTCTTATGTGCAAAAAGATTTTGGGAATTTTTTTTTTTTTTCTACTTAGGTATTCCAGATAGTCCTAGAAAATCCCAGCACAGTGCAAACAGTGACTTCATATACAAAATGTTAGTAACTGCTTAATATAATCAGGTGTTAGAATAATGATAATGATTACCTCATCATATTGGTAATTTTTGCATTCTGTTAGCAAATTTTGCTTTTGCTAACATGATGCAAAAGTTGTTAATATAATGAGTCTCATTGTATTAGCAACTTTCTATCACATTAACAAAGATTAAATTTGCTAATGTAATATGACAGTCACTAAGGTAAGATTAGTGTAAACAGCGACCAAAGTCTCTGTAGGCCTCCTAAAAGTAATGCTGAACATGTAAGCAATCCTCATTTGTTTTCTCTTTGCCAGCTATACCTTGAGTGCCCTAAGTGTCACATCCATTGGTACTCCCTGAAAGTGCTCCAGGAAGGTCCACTTTTTGGAACACTGGCAGCCATGAGACAATTATTAACTTTTGATGCAAAATCATCAACCATAAAGTGACTTGTTAGAAGATAAGTGACTCATGCAAATGGATCAGCTGATATTTATACAACATCGAGATGTGTTCATGAAAGCTGACATTAACAATATTGCTGATTAATTTATACAGGACCTCCCATGAGGAGCATACTGATGCCTACAGAAATATTGAAGAGTTACAGCAAACATCCTTGGACTACATTACTCATGATGGTCTCCCAAAAGAGATTTCAAATGTTAGGAATTTATGGCATAAATGCCACAGCATTATAAGTGACAAAGAGCCTGAATACAGTGATCTTTCCACTTGTACAGCACCATGTCAAAATGGTTGCTCAGCCCCTACACACCTGCACAAGTGACTTGAGAAGTAAGGTATGATATGTATATGTAAAGGAAAATTAGGGGGCTTTAGCTGCATCAATGATCCCTCACTCCTCCTGTAACATTGGAACCATTCATGTTCCTGAGGTAATGGCTTCACCTCCTCGACCCAGACTTGAAAGGAGGATCCCAGACTTGAGGAGCCACAGAGAAGCTGTGGCCCTTAGCGAGTATGGAAATACAGGTCCCTCTTCTCAGAGGAAGCCTAACCTTGCCTAAATGGTCTGATTTGAGTGAGCATCTGAGTAAGGTGCTATGTTAAAGAAGAACTGTGACAAACTGCTGCTATAAGAGAACTGGGGCTTGCTCTCACCTTCTATTTTGAGACTTTTAGGACAAACCACATACCAAATCCGATCACTATTATTCTTATGTCCTGTCTCAGAAAAACCTAAAGAATGAAAGCGCTCTTTCCTGAAGTCTACATGCATCCAGTGTTGGAATATACCAGACTACAACATGTGGGTGTCAAAATGCAATTCTTGTTTGACAGAAGTGAAAATGAAATGCAACAGTTAGTCTACACAAGAATTATTTACAGTACAAGCAGTTAAACACCACTAAAATAGTCTGAGGAGGAAAACCAACTGTTTGCCTACAGATTAGGGTGAACAACTATGATATGAGAAAGGCAGTAGACACAAGCTTTCAGTGGATAACCTCAGCACAGCCTCATGCAAAGAATGGCAGCCACTTGATATACAGTCTCTCTTCCCTTCAGAAAAACACCAGTAAATTCAGCCCATGTGATGTAGTAGCAAAAGCTAACAGCAAGCAGGATTCCTGCAGAACAGAGCTGCTGAGGAAACCGGAAAACCAGTAAGTAAACTTGAAAACTGTGCAGATAAATAAAATGTACGCTCCAAATTTTCATTTGCTTTGTGCTTGGTTTGATTTTATAGCTGTTGAATAAGTTTTGTGGTCAAGCACTAAAACGTTAGAATTAGCACATGTGGATCGTGAGAGCTGTGAAGTCCCAGATGCAATGGCACAACTGCAGGTACAATAACCAGCTATCCAAGTAAAGGAACAGGCTGATGGGGGAGCTAGATGTTTAAGAAGGTTCACTGAATAAATACGAAGGGCCTTTTGACATCAGAGGAAGTTAAAACTGAATTCACAGCTTTATGTTAATATGTAGATTTCTTATACTATAAACAGCAGGCTGAACTCAAGAAAAACTAGCTTTGTGATAAATGATATTTCAGTTCATAGTACTAAAATATAAAAGGGAACAATCATGAGTTTTCCACTTCTTTTCCTTCAGTTCTTGGAATGCGATTTCTGTGAACAATTGTTTAATTAGAAGACCATTTCTTTCAGTGAAGTGTAAAAGTGAAGCCCTAACCACTTATTGTTATGAACAGTATGTGGTTTTTTCTTTGTTAGAAGTATTTCTGGGGCTGATTCATGACTGAATTCTAATATGGCAAGCTGTATTCTGCTGATCTAAATTGCACTGGCACAGGTTTGTTTTTTTTTTTTTAATGCAGAAATCCTATTCCATCTTGGCCAGTTTATTTGACGCTGACAGTTCACAGCTGAGCGGTTCAGAGGAATACACAGGTGAATTCCTTAATTCACCTCACTTGACAAAAGCAGGACCTGATCCTGCAAGTCAGCTTTAAAATTGCATTTGGAAGCTGTCATGGAAATCATGTGAGAGAAAAACTGGTTCTCACCATTTCAGAAAATTAGGTCACTTATTTAGGACATTAAAAAGAACTTAGGAGTTATGACTTGAGGCACACATTATATATTTCTTTGCCAGTGTAGTCTTCCCACCTAGTGCAAAGAAATAGATTCCTAATAATGTAATTATAATAAGCTAATCTGTCTTAAAAAGTTCCTTTAAAGACATATTTCATGATACAACTTTATGTTTATGCTGAGTTGTACGAATGCTGATGGGCCTTTTTTCACAAAGCCTCCATAGTGCCAAACATCTTTGGATTGAGCACAAGAAAATTTAGGTCATACAAGAATAACACCATGAAAAAACAAAAGTCTTAATCAGGACAGAAACCCTAATGGCAACTGGGGCAGGTGTTTGAGGAATATACTGTATTCTCCTAAGGCACAGCAGCAGAGGGGCGCAAGTGACATGAGAAACAGGAGAAACAAAGTAATTTGTTGACTTTTTTTCCCCCGTGTGCTTTTTCCCTGTATTGCATAATTGCAGCATGCATTGCACACAATTTTATTCTGCTGTTTTCAGCCTAAGCTCAGCCTGTTTGTAAAATTTCCCAGTCCCATTGACAACCCTCAAACATATCCATGGATTAGTAGAGGACTGTGTTAGAGGAGATGGCCAGGTCTTTCTGGTCCAGTGCCACATACAGCCCTGGACAGTTGAGCCATAGGAGAATCCCTGACAGGGGCAGCAGTTCCAGGATTGATGTCATCTGCAGGCCAGCCACTAGAAGTCAGCAGTCACATACACTCTTGCAACCAGCAAAAAACCCCAACAGCCAACGAGTACAGGATAAGCATCTAGCTAACTGCAATCTATGCACAGAATCCTGGATTCCTCTAGAGCACTCAGAGGGCCAAGAGCTGCCCAAACACACACCCTTCTAAGCACGTGTAAGGTGAGCAGCCCCCAGACTTTGTACATGTACAAACAACTTCACTACAGAGTATAAAGACATGGGCATTGCTTTTGTACACACTACTGAGCTGCCATTTCAGCATCTCTCCTGGGCTCCTGTGCCTGGGAGGGAAGTCTAGTTTGTGGGGAGGAAGGACAGAATGGTGCATGGGCCTTCATGCATTCATGTGATTGAATAGTATTGAGAAAATGCAGAAACTACCATGCAAGCTGCTGGGTTGGATATGTCCAAACAAAAGCCATAGTATTACTTCTTTGTCCTTAGACAACACACTATTATTTTTAGTGTCATGTGTTGTATTACATTATTTGATAAAAGTAAAGGCAAGAATTTCCAGATGACTTGATTTCTGTCCTTGTCAAATTATTTTGTTTAGTTTCTGATGAAAACATAAGACAAGCTTTGCAAAATTATTTCTGTGGATTCTTTTTCCCGCTTCTCTTCCCTTCCTATTGCCGTGTATAATCTATCTACCTATGGCTCAATCATTGATTTATGTCCACTGGGATGATAGATACATATCCTGTAAGGGATATCAGGTTTTTTTTGGTACATTATATACACAGAGAACAGATACTCTGAATTGCATCTGTGAATAAAAGCATTGCAAATTGTTATTAATTATACCTTAAGGAAGATGCGTTCCACTGTTGAACTTTCAGAAAAAGGAAAAAAATAAGAATTCTTCTCTTTACTGAACAATTTTTTCCTTCATTATGGAACAGCTGAAGAACACAGTATTACTTTTACCATGCAGTTCTGAAAATGCCAGTAGGGTGAAAATGTACTTTTGGATACTTAAAATAAAAATACGAAAATGTTACAATAGCTTGCATGGAAGCTCCCCATGTCCGCTTAACAAAAATAGCCTTTGAACTGCAAAGAAATTTAGTGATGATTACTGCTCACTGAAAAATAATACAAAATGGTATTCATCTATTTCTTTTCCTGACCATGTGTTTATCTATCATTTTGCAGTTTTCAGCAGAGCAGATGTGCTATAACAGAAACAGCAGCTACAGTATTTGCTCCACATATAGAAACAACAAGCAAATGTGACTCATATCCTGGATTACATTAAACAAAATGGAAGAGTGACAAAAAAAATCTGTTAGTCTAACAACAGATTTTAATTGCAAACCAAATTGAAATTCATTTGTTTAAAAAAGTGTTTTCAAATGTTAACCCACAGATTTATACCATCATATTTGCCAAAAATGTTAATGTTGTGGGGTAAAATCCTGTTTCTAATGAGGTCACTAGAGCTTTGTCACTGCATCTGAGGGCAAGAGCCCATCTTGGTCCTTTATTCAGTTCCCCCAGATAATTTCATGTATACCACACAAGCACTGAGCTTTCACTTGTCTCAAAAAAAAAAAAAAAAAAATCTTTAAGGCTGCAAATGATTAAATGCAATTAAGGATTTGTCCATAAAAATATAATCAATAATTATCATTCCGTGATTGGCTGCAGAGACCTGGACTTGAAATATGAGCTATTTGTCAGAGGGCAAATGCAAATGTCTGTAACACAAGCAGGTTTTCTGCTCTTGACCTATTAAAACTTTGTTTGCTATTTTACTTGCTGGTGAACAAGTCATGCAGAAAGGTGTTGGGGAAATGAGCCAGCGTGTTCCCCAGGTGATATAAATGCTTTATCAAACTGATCCCTGCCTTGTTATGTAAACTATACCAGGTACCATTCGTTTCAAACAGAGAGATAAACAGATCTAATATGCTTCAGGGCGTCATGCTTTATGCATGAACTGCTTTTTATTTTTATATTAAAGATTTTCCTGACACAACCCTTTGCAATGAAGGAAAGCTCCAACATAATGTCTTAACTACAACCACTGCAGCACCTGCAAGTTCAAAGTATTGAGACTGATATTCCCTGATCAGATAGTCCCATGTTAACCTGTTTAATTAATTCTTAATAAACAATTAATTTTTTAGTGAAATACCTCTTGCAATGAGAAAGTCTCTCACCAAAGATAAATGAAGTAATCCTCTGAGAAGGAATCTATAAATAACTTGGTCTATCTGTCTATTTACAATATTTAGCTACCTACCCTTTGCTTTCAGTTGCCTTATTTATCATTTGTTTTCTTATTTATTTTACAATTTTCAATCTCAAGTGATATCAAATAGAACATTCTTAACCTTTTCAGGATTAATATTCAGTTTCTTTTTATAGCAATGAGATTAAATTCAACTTTCAGTTTGCAGAATATCACCTAAGATTTCAGTTACTTAAGATTTAGGTCCATAAACAAGATCAGGATTTAGTCAACTGTCTTGAACTTGAGATATGCAAAATGAAAGTGAGCACATTCATTCTCCCATTACAAAAATGGGCATACAGGCTATTAAAAGGATCCACTTTGAGAACTGTGTACATTTTTACCATAAAAATTATTTTAAAAATTCCTTGGTGTTGGTTTAATATTCAATGTCATACTCTGAAATTTCAAGGATAATTATAGAACCTTATTTTCTTAGAACTATATAAGAAGAAAAAGGAAAAAAGTCTTATATGGATTGTCATACACACAGAAATACTTTTTTATCCTACCTTAAATAAGATTTGAAGTACACTTTCAAATCTGAGCCTTAACTGTGGAGTCACTAGAGATACCCTTGTTATTTATCTGCTTCTACAAACAGAATTGTATGAATGCATGCTTGTACATACTAGTCCAGATATACATATGTGTATTCAAATAGCTTTTTCACATCCTCCTTATAAGTTTTCATTGACTAATTAATTAAAAACAGTTGGTCAAAAAGCTTTATAGAGCCCTATTTGTATTATACTCAGCACAACAGTTGCAGTCACTGTCAGGCAAGACTAGTAGGTTTGGTTTGCCTCAGCTCACATTCTCAAGGCTGAAAAAAATTTGCTACTTGATAAAAGCCTTTGTTTTAGCAAGCACATATGCACAAAGATAGCACAAAACCCACGATTTTAATGCTGAAGGCATCTGAATAACAAGTTTAAACTGGGTAATATAACAGTCTTCACTAACATTCTGGTTTGTTTTTATTCATAATGTAATATTTACTTTTCTGGATACAAGTTGCCATCCTTTCCTTTATTCTATCTGCAACTCAAAATAGAAAAAACTAATGAAATTTAACTCTCAGCAAGTCTTTGTTATGAAAGGACTGAATTATAACTTTTTAATTTAGTCAAGTAAAGAATTATTACAGTAGGACTCTAGGGCAGGAATGTGTTAATAAAATCATACTCTCTGCCTTTTCATTTAAAATAATCCCCTTGAGCTGATTAAATGAAATATCACTTGTTTAATAACTGACAGAACATTATTTTTAAGCAGAAATGTTTTGCATATCTTCCTATCCTGATTTTAATTCTGGGCACAAAGTAGTGAAGGCACTGACATCACACAAAGGGAGTAGAGTTTAGCACTTGGATATAGTTTGTCCTGTCATAGTGGCATCTATAATTTAGTGTGGAGCAGTGAGGTAGACAGAGCATTATCATTAGAAATCATCCTGAACAGGGATATAAAACACAGTCGCAATAACACTTGTCAGAAAGGTGACTGCAGTCAAAACTAATATCCAAGAGTTTCAAGATAAATGCTGACACTGCAGCCATCTTACAAAGACTATTATTGCTCAAAAAAACCTACACCCAAATGAAAAAAAACAAACAAAATCCAACTGTGAACCTTCCCCAGAGAGAACAAGTTAGAGTGAGGTTTGTATTAGGAGCAGCATAAACTTGGTAAGATTTATGGTAAATTAGGCTTTCTGGCTTAAGGACTTTAAGCAGTTTCTCCCTCCACCCTCTCCCCATTACCTGGAGTATATTAGTGCAGTACTCAGAACAGGTGAATGACTGTGCTGCTTCCAGGTTCTAGCCGCCTCTCTGGTGCCCCCTTCTTCAGCCTTTTTATTCCTCAAAACCCACTTGATTTTCTTATTCTTACACTCATCTCTGTCTTGGAATGCAGATGTGATTCTATAGCCTTTTACCACTGATTTTGTAACTGCAAAGCCACAAGGAATCTCCCAAATCATAATGGTAGCCTTGAAACTTGGAGGTAAGCCTAGTAATTTCATTGTGTTTGTTTCTGTGGCACCCATAATGCCACGCATATCCCCCTGTATACAAGAGATGCACAGGAATGCTGCCTCTTTAGTGCACAATGTCTTTGCAGGTGTACTGCAGGACAAAACGCAGGTGTGGAGTTCAAGGCGTTTCTCCTGCTGCAGGCAACCTGTCCTGATCAGAGATACAGAATGGACACAAAGGTTTGAGCGCCTCTGGAGCTCAGCATTCCAGGTTAGATGACTTCCAACAGTGGTTATCACTGCTGAGGAATGGGAGAAAAATCTGCTAACATCTCTAGGCTCTGTTCTAGGCCCCAGCTATTTTCAGTGCATCAAATATTCTGAGTCTGATGTTGTTTATACAAGAGCCACCATTTTCCAAGGTCTACTACTTTGTGTCTGAAGAAAGCAAGTTGCAGGCTCTTCAGAGAAGACCTAAGTGTAATTTGTGAAGGGATCAGCTAGCAGAAGCTCTTGAGCTCCATTATGCAGTATTATGTGGTTTTATAGAAACTCAACCACAACAGAACAAGGCTAATTTTGTATTGGTTTAATGTATATTTATTAAAAATATAGCAAAGTATGGGTCCTTGTTGCTACAGAACTTTAGAGGACTGCTTGTTCAACAATTTTTATCTGATTATAGATAGCAATAAATATCTCTGGAAAAAGAGCCAGAAGACCTGCTGTGCACCATAGATAATGTGCATGTAGAAGACCTTTCTTCCTAAATTACCGGTTGGCATCAAAATTGACTTGAAGTACCATACACTCTTCTATATAAATATTGCAACTGAAATTAAAAGGCAATGCTGTCACCATATGTAAATGCCTCCATATTTTAAAGTTTTAGTCTGGTTAGTGGCAATGAGTTCCACACATCCACAGCACCTGACAAAGATGCTTCCTTTTACCTGTTTTCCTGATCTTCCATATGAGTCTTACTAAATGGATTTGTCCCCATGTAAAAATATACCAATATGGAAAATTATTTCAGTCTTTTGCATCTTTCCTCCGAAAGAAATATTCCTTTACCTCAAATCATGTTGCAATTCATGTCTACAGCTGTTTCATACTTGCTATATGATGTCATATGTATGTTAAATGAAATAGCACACGTACTATATCACATAAATACCGCATAATTTTTAAAAGTTATTTTAGAACTGTTCTCCACAGCATTTTTGTAGATCAGGAAAGTTTCTCTCTCCTAGGTAATCATTGTTATCCTGCAGGTTTCTGCCTGCCATTTTACTTGAACATTGTGTATTTTTTAGCAACCTGGGCATTTCACCTTTTCACCTTTCCTTCATATTTTTTATTTTGTTATATACCATGTATACATCACAAATATGTCAGTTTATTTGGATATCTCCTGTTTTGAAATCTCAGGTTTTGTGTGCAGCTGTTTTGTCTCAGTGAACAACTGTAGAAGCTCAGTGCCAGTTTAGACTAATACAAAGAACATAAACTATCTTAAACATAAACTGTTTTTATTACATGCAAATTCAGTAAACTGAGCAGTTAATTTCTAACTACCAATCCATAGCCTGCGTTTTTTGTTTTTCCCCACACATAACCCAATACACTTTTCAGTTATTTCTCTTAGTTCTCCAAATTACCACCTTGCAGATAACTGCATGGTGGTTTTACTGTGATGAATTTATGGCTTTTCTGCAAGATTGGATTTTCACAAAAACCTCAGGAATTTTACTGTTTAGAGTCATTACTACTCTTTGTAAGTTCACATCTGATGTCACTCAGTTGTCATTACTTAAATGATTTTCCTGATGAATTTATGTATTACAGTTTCCCAATACTGGCTAATGAATCTATGGATTATGGTTTCCCTGTATAGGCTATGTTCAGCTCTCTGCTTTATTCAGGATATTCCAGAACATTTGGAGTAGTGGCAATTTGTGATTTGTATAGTTCTACCTACATCCTGATATTGAAAAAAATTATCTCAATTATCTCAATTATCTCTTATTATAAAAAATTATAACTATTTTTGAACCAACATCTTTTATAATATGAAAGATGAAGGTAGAAAACAGACCCACCATTTCTGTGCGACAAAAACCTTAAAAATGTTTTAAGCATCAAGAAATGTTCATTGGAATCCTGTCAAGGTGTGAAATTTTTGAGTAGCTGAGAGCATCCACCATTATCGTTCAGCTAGATTCTGTGACTTTTTATTTCCCTCAGAACCAATTACTCATTGCCCTTCTCCTGGTCAGTGTGGCTGAACATGCACCACATGTGTCCCTGCCTGCTTAATGGTTGGTATTTCTACACAAATACATATCTAGAAAAGAAGCAATTTTGAAGACTCCATTCTGACATCAAATTATCGCTTAAAGATGTCATGATCAGTAAGATCTGAAATTATCTATGGTCTCCAACTCCAACATAGTCTCTTTCAATAATGTCTTCCTTACAGTTTAAAATAAACATGAGGTATGTTTGAAATTATGTGGCTCAGAGCACAAACAATAAAGTGTCTAACATCTTTTTTTGGATGTGTGATCACTGTTAGTCAGGAATCACAAAGACTTAACAAACATAAGGTGTCAAAACCTGACTGCTTTACTTGCAGCACACATACTGTACAGTGTAAGAACACTTACAAGCAGCTATTGGTAGGAGACAATTACAGAAATTAAAAAAATACATTTTCCTTATGTGTAGGTATGAACCTGCCTGTAGACTGTAGAGGAAAGCATAACTTCTGAGTTTGTTTCTGAGAAAAGAGAACTCACAGTTCAAAAGTAGGATACATTATAGATATTAAATGGGAGCTATGAAGAAAACATATACTGAATTTCTTTCCTAGCAAAAAAAGAGTCTGGATTTACAGTGAATTTACTTTCCTTCATGGCTTGAAAACTTCATTACCTAAAAAAATTAAGTTAGATGGAGAGGAATAAATTTAATCAAAACACTGTTAGATAAAATAACCTGGATTTACGAGTCTGCAGCAGCTACTGCCAAAACAAAGCTGTTCTGATTTACCAAAGCTAACAACATTCATTGTTTAAAAATCCAAAGGTGAAAATCTAACAAAACTTTACTAAATTATCTATAGTATTTAATGTGCCAAACTACTTTGTTGCAATGAGTTTATCTAGCGGATTGTTTAAGACCATATTCTTACTGTCTAAAAAACCCTGAAAAGATGAAAAATTTACCATGGATTTGTAAGAGGTCATGAAGTTAAAGGCAATGCTCACCCCCACTGCAACTGTATAAAATTATGCATAACACTGGAACAATTTCACTACAGAAGTGAGAAATTTGAATTGTTTATAATGGGACCATAATTTGGCTGCTGAGTTTCTACTGGATTTGGATTTTGGACCAAGAACAGCTGTTGCAAAATATCTGGGAAGATCCCAGAGTGAAGGAGATTTAATCTGGGCATTAGAATTTAAAACGGTAAAAATAAGAATATTTGGAATTAAAGATGCTACAGTTTCTCTCAGTATATCCTAAATATAACATTGTTCAAAAAAAAAAAAATCACATTCTGGACAAATTTAATCTGTTTCTTGTAGCATACAGAATAAATAGCAAAGTACCTTAGGTGATTTTACAAGTATTAAAAGGGAGAGCTGTGCTAATCAATTCCTTTTATTTGTTCTTTCTTTTGCCTTTGTCTTGAACACAGAAATAGAAAACAAAGCATAGTAACTACATTTCTCAGAAGTTAGTATCATTTACTTCCAATAGACTCAGTAACACTGTTTAAACCTTGAAAGCTAATAAACATGGATTTGTAGAATTAAAAACATTGAACAATTGGAGAAATCACTACTCACAAAATTAAAGTTTTATAGCCCAAAGTTGAAGACTGTGTTCCACACTTTAAATATTTCATATCAGGTGTTTTCAGCTCTACTACAGTGTAAAGTTTGATTTTGACTTTTAAATACAGTCCAACTTTTTGAGTTTTTACTAGAAGGCTATCCCATGTCTACCTACAGTCTTTGATATGATTAACACAAGCTTTAAGTATGACATGCATTTAAGGAAGCTTAAACTTGAAATATGCTCTGATATTATGGCATAAAGTCAGCAGATGCTGCTGCCTAAAAGTAAACCCAGCAGTTTCTGGATAGCATCTATCCCATACAATCCAGCTAATATTTGAGTAATTTTCTCTTCCACAGCTATGGTGTACCAGAAGTTGTTTGTGACTATGCTTTCTATTTATATTCAAGGTGGGAGTCAAGATACCAGTCTGTAGTTGTTTTATGGATTTTTTTTTCTTTTCTTTTTTTTTTCCCTCTCCAATTATGACCAACATATGTTTCTGGGGCTATCAGAAGTAGCAATTGTGAGGACATCTATGACCAGGAGCAGTTTCTATTAGCATGCATCAACTGATTAAGCTGTAGCAGTAATTGGGGAGAAATAAGTTCACAAGTGAAACTTGTCGTTTGAGTTAACACATTGTTTTGGTGTCATGGGTGGATATATGTTACCAAAACAACACATTGTTTTGGTGTCATGGATATGGATATATATGGGTGCCATAACTTCATAATTAGACCAGGTGATTTCAAAAAATCTTTGGAGAAACCCAAAACTGAATCCACACATTTAAATCCTACGGCTATGCTTACTTATACAGATTAATTATCAAGACTATTCTGTATTGCTTTCATTGGTATCAAAAGGACTACAGGTTGAGTAAGATGCTGGATAAATCAAGAAGGCTGATATGCAAGAAGGTTGAAAAAACCATAGAAGACGAAAGTCACGGTACGTGTTAAAGAGAGGCAAGGATATGACTGCATGTCTATATATATATATTGCATTTAGAATCACAGGCTATTAAAACATAATCATATTAGAATACAAGGATATCAGTCCCATCAGTGAAGATAAAATGAACCCAAGCAACTTGCACAGCAAATACTTTCATAAGTAGTTGAGAAATGGTGATTCAAAATCCATGACTATTAACTGTAAGACTGCAATACTGTAGGGAACTCTCCTGCTCTGGCAGGGGGATAGATAAGTTGACCTAATGGCTCTTTTCCATTTCTAATTTCTCTGATTCTATTAAGTCTTGGTATTTTCAGAAGAATTCAACTGCTTTCCAGGGCCGCTGAGACATGAGAACGTAGGCAATTCCTTCCTGTAAATAACACTACTTTTCAAACACTAAAAATGGAGACTAGGAGGGGACATTAAGCCCAGTTTAATAAATTCTAAGCTTGGGCACAGCAGAAACTCTTTTTTCCTTATACTTTTCCTACTGGAGTTTAATTAAGATTGACAAAGCACTAACTTTAAATCAGAAAGGAGATCCTTAGATCCATTTTGTTGTCAAATATGCTTTCCCTGCAAATGGCAGGAGTAACACATATCATTTCACTGATAATGTTTTAATATCCTGCATTGAATAAAACTTTTTTTTTAATCAAGTTGCAATGGTAGCACTAAACTACACAAGGGGCTTGGGGGTTGCAGATGGCTGCATTACTCTAAATGTTCAAGCTTGACTGACCCATTTCATCAGCACTGTCAGAGCCTTGCACTGATACATGTTGACAACATTTAATCTTAAAAAATTGAAAGAAATGAATTAATATGCAAATTTCATCAGCTTTGTAATAAAAATGTCCTTGAAAAAAAACAGAGAACATGACCCCCAAGGAATAGTGTGAATTATCCCAGCTCAATTCTTTAAGTTAGTCAGAGGTATGTGGGTCCGCAAGGAAATCAGCGCAGATTTGACTTGGAAATAATTATGATGAAGAACAAAACACAAGCAGGTTGAATAAATGTAACAACTTGGGAAAAAGTCTTAGTCCTGTTTGTTATTCACTTTGAATTAACAGGATTAGGTTTGGTTTTTTGAAAATAAAGGAACACCACCATGTAATTTTAACACCTAAGTAATGTGAAAACAAATTTTTCTTGCTATCAATTTTAGTAGGTATTAGAAGCAGCTCTTGGAAAAGCAGATTTTTTTTCAGTACAGTATAGCTTTTGGTTTTGAGTAACTTGAGCTGTTATATTCCGTCTGCGTGTGCAAGTTGGGTAAACACTGCCATTCTTTCAAAAAGAGAAGAGACATCTGTGCGCAAATCAGGAAGATGAATGGAAATTTTCCTGGACATAGATACTGACAAGATAGGAGACAACCATCTCTAGAAAGGAGCAAAAATTCAGGTGTTTCTTTTAATGAGATAAATGCTTGCATTAATAAATAAATATTTTACATTTTGAAATCTGGCATACATAATTTAGAATTACAAAACAGTTGACTGCAACAAGCCAACTTTTCATTTTGATTGTCATTATTTGAAGCAGACTTCAAATTTTGAAAGATTTGGCAAGCATGAATGAATATGAAACAGCTTCTTCTTAACTCTAGTGAGTTGAATTCAGGTGTGTAGAAATCAAATTCTGAATCCCTGACGTTTACTTCAGTGAAGTCAAGCAAAGTTCTGAGAAGTCAGCAGGTTACTAGACAGCATGTAAATGGTCACTTAGTAGTAATGTACCTGCCAAGCCCTTATTTCATAATTCTAGCATTCTATTTCTATAGCAGTAAAAAAATCTACAGCCAGTGCTCCTCTCAGCTCCTCTGTCAGGCAATCACATGGTCATTTTCCCTCTTTTTGTATAGGGTAGAGAAGTTTTTGAACATAAGATTTGCAGGAATTAACTCACTGCTTTAGTTATACTCCTTGAAAAGAGGTAGTCTAGGTCAACATGTTTTAACAGCATGTTTTCAAAATCAAAACTCTGCTGCACATGAGTAACTTCCAGCCTGGAAAACTCCACACAATCTTCCAGAGACTCTAAAGTCAGTTGACTGATTTTATGTTTCTGTGGAAGACAGACATACTAAAATATAGACCATGATCAACCAAATGAATCTGTTATGTCAGCTTTCATGGTTTTCTAAAAATCGCTCTAAGTTTCTCCTTTCTCTTCTAATCTACAATCAGTAAAATCCTACTTTTATAGTGCCCTTTGCACCTGTATGCATAAAATGAATAACCTTGCAGTTTAATTATGCAGTATCTATCAATTTTGAAATGATATAAAGTTGCAGATAGAAAAAGAATAAAACCTCTTTAAGAATCCAAAATTAATATATGTCAAACTCAGGCTAAATCTTAATCTTCTTGCAACATTTCTCTAAAATAGATATTCTTTTATCACCTGGCATATCAAGACCCACTGGAAAAAAAAAAAAGAAAAAGCATTTGGTTAACATGCTGTGGAACAGCACTCTCTTTTCCACCTCACTTCAGGCTATTCTTGAAAGATCTGAACAGTTGTATAATAATGAAAAATGTGCAATACTTGTGGGGCATTGCTTGTGCACACATACCTCCGCCCACGCATTCATCATTCTGCAGGTATTGTCAGTGAAAGTTTAATTGCATAAACACTCTGTAACTGTCCTGTCATATTTCTTGTCAGTCTGGATTCCCTCTCCGGGCTCACTATCTCACAAAACTATAATTGAATTGCTACCAAATCACAAGAGGGCCCCAAAAAAATAAAATCTTTATGAATAGAATTTGTTTCCTATCAGCAGATTTGACAAATTGTGGCAGAGGAAGGGCCTTAGCGATAATTTCTGAGTTTATTCTAAATCCAGTTATTTGCTGTTTGCTCTTATCTGTTCTTTAGAATTTTAAAGCCCCAGTGAGAAAGAATCCCAAACAGCTCAACAGTGGTATTTTTCCAGGTCCTGAAGAGACAAGTAGTAAAATAAAATAAAACAAAACAAATTAAAAAAATAAAATAAATGCTGTCCTAGCTGTGGCTAAATACTGCTTAAACAAAAGATAATTAATCTGAAATACAGTGAATATCAGCCAGCAATATCTTTCATATCCCCTCACAGTCACTTTATTTACTTATTCAGGTCAAATGACAAATATATATTCAGCAAAATATCTTGCTTTGAATGTGCAATCTCTGTCCATTTTACTAATATTTTCCTGTGCAATACTTCCCTGTACATTCGATTCCCGAGCAGATAATGAAGGTAATGACCAAATAAACTTAACACAAAGGTGTGACACATGCTTTGTTAGTGTACTGTGAAACTGGAATGCAAATTAAAATATAACTTATGTTAATATTTTCAGAAAAATGCATCCCATTAGGCTAGAAGTTGCTCATTTTAAGTTGAAGTTGATATTTTTCTGATATGCATTCTGATTTTATTCTAAGCGAGTCCTAGTAAATGGCAGAAAATTATAACTCCAGCAGAAACCTGAAAACATTGTTCATTCCATTTTAAAATTTTATTAGCAGCAGGTGCATTAGAAACATATCCTAATGAATAACTTTTAAATGGGACAGAACTTCAGCTGGATTGACAACTGTCTGATTGTTTATGTTTTTTAAATGTGCTTATCAAAATCACATAGGATTGATGGGTGTTTTTAGGTGAAGTTATGTTTTAGCAAGAGACTTAATTTAGGACTAAGGTTAAGGCTGAGGATAAATGAGTGCATTAGATGATTAAAGAACATTTGTCTTGTTGGACACTTTAGTAATTTGTTTATGACGCCTTCAAAACAAGCTGTAAAAGAAGAAGAAAAAGCTCAGGTTTTAGTCAGTCTCTATCAAACACAAACCCTGAAGTAAAATCAATTGTTTTGATGCAGAATTAAAAAAATGCATCAACTTATTAAAACTGTGGTTCCAGGATATGTGGCTTAAGCACAATTGATAAAAATATTTAAGGTATTATTTTCTGTCTTTTTTCTGGGGGTTTTTTTGTCTTTTTTTTTTCCCTTTTGCTGGTTGAAATCTCTGACAATGTTTATTCTCAGTTGAAGAGGGATGGAGTTGCAGAGTGGCAGAATAAGATTTCTTGCCACTTTGAAAAAAATCTTATTAAAGACTGTTTACCTTGCTTTTACAATTTTATTTTTAATAGTATTAGAATTTTTTCACCATTCTTTCTTGGAGATAAAGTGTTATTATAAGAAATGGATGCCTTGGGAGAAATACAATAGGAAACCTGAAACTAAAGCCTTTGATCTTTTGTGCATAGGTCGCTGATTAAAATTTCATTTAGGTAAGCAGTCGATCAGCATTATCATCAGGTGGCTTATTTGGACTGGATGGGGGACCAACACTTCCCACGCCAAAAAAGTCCATGAAAATGGTCTCTAATTGGCACTACTGCCTATATTCACAGGAAAACACCTGGAGTTTGGGCAGGGCCTGGACTGTGACCTGCCTTCCCACCCCTACAGAAAGTCATTGGAGAGCAAGGCAGGAGTACAGCAATGCAACAGCATGGGAAAGCCTACACTGCTGGTGCCCATGCTGTACGTGTTCTGTGGATAAACAAACAGTTTCATTCCCCAGGGCACTCTCCATCTGGCACCTATCATCAGAATGAAATTCACTTCAAAAAAAAAGAAAAAAAAGAAAGCTCAGTTACGATGATAGCACAACTATGTCTTTTCATTCAGTGTTCTACAGAACCTTGAAGGGTAATGTGCTTTGATAAGATACAGTTAATGAAATAATTAATCCTAATCACCTACACTGAGCTAGATTAGTACTGTGTTTCAGTCCTGCCACATTATCACCCAATAAATATCCAGTCCTGGAAGGGAGTAGCCAGTGAGAGGCTCTTCAGGAGCATTCCCACGGACAGTTTATGTGTCTGTGCAATAGCCTGACTATAAAAAGCCTTATCTTTGTGACTGGAGTCGATGGGGATCACCATCACCACTGCAGGTGGCACTGCTGGCCCCTGGGCTGCCCTCACTGTGCTGAGCACTGTGCAGGCACAGAGCACACAGCTCTCTGGTAGCTGAGCTGCTGCTGCTGGAGGGGTGACCAGCAGCAGGGCTCAGCAGCACAGAGCACTCAGGGAACAAACAAGGGAAGGGATTTCTTAGCTTCCCTGCAGCTAGTTGTGCAATTTACCTGGGTAAAAAACATAAAATATAATAAAGTCAGAGAGACAGCATATCCACTTTACCTGGGGATAAACAAATAGAGATGGTAAAGTCAGATGACTTATTCAGAGTGGTCATATCCTATTCATAACTAAAAACCAGGGAGTATCTGGGACAAACTGTCTGGGAAAAGCTTCAAGAACTGGAAGCAACAAACCTTTTACACAGAAGCAATATTTTCAGGCTTTTCCCAGTGTGACCATGAGTAAAATTGTTCACTGGAGGCAGACATTCCTTTTGGCCAGTTCTGCCTTTTGTGATCTCTGCCCCCCACAGAGCTGAATCGATACCAAGTAATATCATCCTTTGTATCTCTGCTGTTTTGTGTATATAAAGAAGATAGAATTGTGTAATTTTGACAAGAACAAGGTTTTAGTCTGTAGTATGATGAATTAAACATAACTGACTTACAACAAGCCAAGAGCTTTAAGCAGTCAAGTCTGATCTGCTCGAAATCTCAGATTATTAAGCGTCGGTACTGTTCTACTCTGCTCTGAAAAGAAACAGCCTATCCAGCTCAAATTAGAAGTATAATATTTGAAAAAGAAGTTAATATCAACATAGATTAGGTAAGTAAAGACTGTAGTGTCATTTCATTCTAGAGAGGAACACAAAAAATAATTAAAATTATTTGTTTAAATATAACACTTTCTGGGTTTATAACTCTAAATTTAAAATGAGAAATAAACAAAATGTGTAGACATAAAATAAATACTAAAATAATAATAAAAAAGAAAGAATTTTGTTATCTACATTTTACTCGGAGCAGGCATCAACAAATCTGTCAAATGGAAAAAAAAAAATCCCCCCAGTTAAAAAATAGGTACAATGACTATGGTTAATGGTAATTACTTTGGAAAGATACACAATGCAGAGTGCAATATTTAGAAAGAAGAAACAGGAGATTGGAAAGACCAGATGACTGGTGGGGACATGAGTAAATGAGATATGAATTTTTAAAAACTGGATGGAGAAAAAAACCAACGTAATTTAAGGCTACTTAGATGACTATAGTGACAGAGTAAAATTATTTTTCTGTTTGGGAAAATGTAGCATTCACATGAAATTAAGAGACAAAACTGAATTAGCTGAGAGAAGAGCATAAAATAAAAACTATGAAAAATTTCAGAACACAGAACTTGTGAGGGAAGGATGAAATGAACATTGTGGTGGTGTGCAAAGATGTTTGGAATATACTTTAAATGAACATGCAGACTGAATAGCACAATAAACTGTGAAAAGATGGAAAGACAATTACTCTGATTTTTCCAAACTCAGCTGTATGACCGGGACCAATCCCACATAAGACTAGGGATACTCAGGAAGATCAGTTAGCCTTATTTCTCACAACCCTTCAGCTGACATAGGAACATACTCCACTGGAGCTGCCACACACACAGGATCAATGGAACAAAAATCTTGACCTCAGAGCCCAAATCAAACAGATCTGAAAGAAGCTGTGGGGAAATCAATACAGGCAAGTAGACACTCTCCAGCCTACTTTGCCCATGTGCTTCTCCTTATTGAGGGAGGGAAGGAGTGCAGTAGAAATTCCAGGCAGTCTCCAATCCTCCTGCCATTTTTTTAGTTTCTTCTTGCCTGTTCACAAAGAGCTTACAAACCTCACTAGTGACTGCTCTGTCCAGAGTGCAACAGAGGTTGGTCTTCCTGTAGTTATGGAAGAGTCAATAGAATTTCTGCTTGAAAATCAATTCTGTTAAAGTATGTGTTTATCACAGTACATGGGGATCGAATGAGAGCAAAGGTAGATCATCCTCCTGTTTATAATGATTTGGAATTTCACAGCATGCTAAAGAAACTTGCCTGATTTTGTGATACGTTAGTACACTTATAAATATTTATATATATACACACACACTTACATACATACACTGCATTTAGGCACT
The DNA here is from genome assembly GCF_022539315.1 of Serinus canaria. Taxonomy (NCBI): domain Eukaryota; kingdom Metazoa; phylum Chordata; class Aves; order Passeriformes; family Fringillidae; genus Serinus; species Serinus canaria. The sequence goes on along the minus strand of NC_066319.1, from coordinate 36,644,395 downwards.
TTCAGGCATATATATTTCTGTCTAGTGGACCTACCCTATGGCAGAGGAACCTAGAAGAATTTAAACCTAGAGCCAAATTTAGCTCTGTGGTAAACAGAGGAAGCTGAGCCATGATTATTATATCTAGGAAAAACCTATCCTCTTGCAAAGGCAGTGACACAAATCTCAGGTTAACAGGCAGAAGTGACAACATTCTTAAGAGGAGACAAATCCAGACATCTCAACCTCACCAGTATATGATTACAGAATAAATAAAATTTCCCTGCAGCTGAAGATTTGTATGGATGTTGTTGGCATCACTATTTTACCTTTTAAAGCTAACTTGGGGCTGAAATGAAAGCAAGTTTTAACATTAGCATGCATACAGGTCACCCTGATATTATTCTACCACATAATGATTCCAGAAATCTCTGAAAGATTAATGATGATCACATAATTCCAGAAAGTCAGCACTATATATGTAGAAATATATTGGTAATAAAAAACAGTCACTGTTGTGCCTTTCCCCAGTTGGGGATCTCTCACTTTTCTTTGATTTCTAAAGGCTTCAGATCAATAGCTGGAGTGACATTATTAACAGCTCCCTCAACACCTTGGCCAGCACTAATATTAAATCCATTATACCTTCTGTTTGACATTTGCAGTACAGCAGAAAGTGCTGTAGATACAGTCAAGCTGCCTTGGGAATGGGGTTGGATGCAGGGTTACTGAGATGGCTTCCCTTGCCTGACTCTAAATTCATCTCATTGATAGAAAACTTCAGCTGTTCCGAAAACTACACTAGGCAGTAAATAATTCACCTGTCAAAGTGGGGAAAAAAACCAAAACACTTTCATGCTGTTTTTGAAATACATTACCAAAGGGTCTTCAAAAATATTTGACATTTGTTATTGTCATCACATTTACAGAATTTAATAGGTATCACAACACACATCACAGTGTTTCCAAATGAATGCCTCGCTAGTGAATGGTGTATGAAACAGGCAGTTCTTGGTTTGTAGCTTTAACTTTCACAGTAAGTTTTTAAGGCATTTATTGTATGTTGTAGGCACCATGCAACAGTGCAGCCTAATCAACCTGAGCAAAAGTGTCAGACAAATTAAGTGGCAGCTCTCAGGGTATTTACACTGACATATCTTATATCTGTATTAAATTCCTCAGCATGCCCTCTCACTGTGCCATTCTCTAGACTAGTTCTGGTGTTCTGGCTGAGCTTCATTCAGGGCAGAGCATGACATGGGAAGCTATGTCTAGGATATCCAAGTTCCCATCTGTGAGTACTCCAGGGCAGCTTGGAGTAGATCACAGAACAGTGATGTTTTAACATGACTCCCCTCTTGACTGTACCTCTATCTAACACCAGGAATTGTGAACCAGAGCTGTTCAGAGGAGGCTGCTCTAGCAGTCTGGAAATCAGTCAGAAAGAAATTGAAAATTCTACTATTAGACTATCATTGCTGGTGCACAAGAATAGATAGAGAGTATATGTAGTGGCTTGGACTCAGGTTCATCCTGACACTGGAATTCCATAGCCTGCTTGCATTTACTGTAATGGTTCTTCTAACTATACTTCCAGTGTATGTCCAACTAAAAGCTACAGAGAGAAGGAAATGATGAATGAAAAGACAGATGTAAGAAGGAGAAGACGGTGGTACTAGGAAGGGAGAAGAGCAGCACATAAAAATACATTTTGACCTCATGGAAGATTCTGGCGCAGTGTTTAGGGAAGAACCTTGCTTAATACAAGAAAAAAAAGACAACAGGATCAATATCTAGCATATTCTCAAGTACTGTGACTTCACAAGAAGTGAAGCTCTTGTGACAGCACTTAAACCTTGCAGTCATGGGAGACAGCAATCCCTGAGATGGGACTAAGGCTATTGCAGAGCAAGGCTGCAGCTTCGTGTCCCCTTGGCAGAGTAGGGGCTTGCCTTCCCTGCTGCTTTTACAGGTAAGGAACCCTGACACAAAAAACTGAAGATTCCTGCTGAGATGATTTCAAAGGTGTCTGCTTGCCACATCTCTGCTGTCTTTCTGCCTAGGGTTGCCAAGCATGGTGTGTCTGCTTCTCAGCACCTGCCAGCCACAGTTCAGATTAGCCACTAGTAAAACCACCACTGATTTTGGTTTATGTTAATATCCTGGCTGTGAAGGTTACAGCTGACAAGTGCCCATGCTCTTCCCTCCTATCTAGTGGCACTAATCTATGGCAGATGTCACAGTGTGTAAGCAGGGCAGTAACCTCCTTGGTGCCTTTATCAGGCTCTAGAATCACAGTTCTAATAAAACATTCTTGCCTGAATGTGTGATAAAAGAAAAAAAGTAAACCAAAAATTGACATGGATATCTTCAAGGTTCTAAGCCCTATGCTGCTCTTTTTGTTTTTAGCACATGTGCCTACAGTAAACCCTCTCCCAGTTAAAAGGGACAATATGTAGAGGAGTGTCTTTCATAGACATGGACAACGCTGAGCAATAACAGCTGTCTCCATTTGATTCTTTTGGATATTTTCCCAGATTTGAGGTGAATTTTGCAGTAGGGGAGAGATCTATGCTGCTTTAGCAGGAACATTCCCAACTTCTGCTGGGAACACTCAAACTAACAAACTTGCTTGGGTGTGTCAACAGGTGCTGCAATCTCAGAAGGTGCCTGGCATGTAGGCACACATGAAGATTCAGCAAGAGTCAAAACCCCAGAACCTTCCAGTAAATGCACTAATTCCACCCACAAATTGGACAGCTTGTATTCTATTACTTTTATATAATAATGAGAAAATAGGTTTATATAAATAATGAGAAAATACTCAAAAGAAAGATTCCCTTTCTGCATACATCTGCTGATGGCCACTGAGAATGCAAAATGAGTGAAACCAGAACTCTCTTACCTTAACTGAAGAGGAATGGGGCATTAAAGCTTTATAGGAAATATTTCCCACAGCCTAATCAGTTTGAGGGAAGGACTACAAGGAAGTTCAGTGTTCAGTGAGGTGTCAATGTAATTTTATGTTTTTAATTTCCTCCATTTTGAAATTGCCCAAAGAAACAATTTAATTGCTATGCACGTTATAGTTTGATTACTTCCAACTGGGCTTTGAAAATACTCTACATCTTTCTACATTTTGCTGAAATGAACAGGGTAGGAAAGGAGTGGCTCTCCTCTACATTTTACTTGTAGTGTTTGACTGGTAACAGCACCATTTCACTGGCCATTTACTTGCTCCTTTTAAAAGCTCTTACTATTTTTGTCATTTTAATAGGAAAAAGATTCTAAAAGTGAAAATCTAGAAATCTAAAATTAACAGACTATTACTGAGATTCCATAATCATGCTTTAGTTCTGCCTCTACGGGCAGCTATCCTTGTGTGTGATGTCAATTCAAGCCTAGGAAATGCCATTACCAAAAATATGTTCTGCTAAGACCTGAGGAAATACAGTTGCAGTGACAGACAGTTCAGGTGTTAATCTCTCCCACTCAAAGTACAGGTGAGAGCTCTACCAAGATTTGTCCCAAGAAAGCCTTCTAATCTTTTTAGTATTGCTTACTCCTTCTGACTATCTGAAAAGTAGCTCTTCTACTAAGTAGCAACTCAGAAAAAAGTGTAAATTTTCTTCACATCTGAGCAATTTTGCTTAATAGAGCCATTCTTTAGCTTCTCATGTCTAACTGGTGTGAAAAACCAGAAATAATATCCAAAGAGAATTTGGATAACACGTGTGAGAAGGGGACCTTTTAAGGGAGTGGATTTCAACCTTTACTATACTTCCAGTTCCGTGTTAGAATTAGTAATGTTCTTTTCAGCTAGAGAGAGTTAAAGTGAAATGCAATAGACTGTACTTCAGGCACCCCATGGGTTAACTCACTATTGTAGTTATTCTTTGACCAAAGTTCTGTCTGATATATTTTGCTAAGTTGTCTAAATCCTGCTGTAGTATTGATTTCTCCCTTTAAAAGCTCTCACCCATTCACTAAGCTCCAAGGACCCCTTGTCCCAGCTCAATTCACTCTAAAATGCAGCTGGGATATGTTATTTCTGACCCCAGTATTATACTTGCTAACTGATGTTAGAGACATAAGATGGTTTTAGAAGCAGAAAGGGAAATGTTTCTTTACCATAGAGAAATATACAGTACTCTTTAGAACCCTTGGATATCTGTTTTTGCCCAAGAAAGAGACTTTTTTCCCTTATTCTATTGCTTCTGGTTT